>NC_047515.1:42180971-42254986 GCF_902827115.2 Pseudochaenichthys georgianus
CATTCTTCAAAAACCTAAAAGGCTGCCACTAATGATTATTTCCCTCCTCAAGTACTCTGCAGGTCGCTCTTGGGCTGGTCTCTAAAATGTCGTAAAATAGTGAAAAAAGTCAATCCCACAATTGCAAAATCCACACAATGTTTCCCAAGTCTTGTTCCGTCTGTGTAAACGCCAAATGGCATTTACTTTAATATGGTATTAAACAGTAAAGCTCAACATCTTCATATTCGAGAGACTGAAAACAGCATTTTCTCACATTTTGACATAAAAAACAACTTGCTGAAATAATTGACTTCTCGTCTTTATAGTTGCAACTTCACTAAAAGTCGAATGGTCCATCCTTCCCTCTTTGCATTGTTGTCTAATTCACCTTGAGTCGTCACCTGTAATGCATGAAGGCGTAAAAAAGGGTCTCCTCACCCCATATACAGATAAAATAAGACCCTCAGCATCTCCAGCCCCTCGCTGCCAAACAATGCGTTTACTATGTTTCACCGACCCACCCTCCTTCACCTCATAGCTGCCTTCCTCTCAACCGAGACCAAGCTGGAGGTCGACCGCTGACCCACTAAAGGCTCCTCACACACTGGTCAATGCGCATTTATCACGTTTTATTACATGGTTTAGTTGAATACTCGATTCTGATTGGTCAATTCAGAACATGTGACACGTTGTTAATCCACCGTTGTTAAGGACGCTCACATCTGCTCAAAGAAGTCTGGTCGATTTAACTGTTTACAGTTTGGCTGAAAAGCAAAGTGCATGAGTTTGCTTTTCAAACTGGGACAAGAAAGCAGCGGAGAAGTAACGGGGAAGAAACCCTCCTTTTTACGCAGCGGTCCAGAAATAGACATGAAACGGCGACACATATTCAGTTGCCAGTTACTTTGGCATCAGGGCAGGGACATCTCGATACTTTCCAAGGTCTGACTTCATGAATTGTGCTACTTTTAAAGCCAGCAGCGATGTTTTCAAATCTGTAATCAAAGAGGTCCTCAAAAACGCTATCGAAGCAGTTCCTGCCGTTGCTACGTTAGTTCAGACAGTAACAACGGACTATTTTTCTTAGCGGATGCATATAATTTCAAATAGATAATAGCCTAAAAAAATTTAAATCAATAAAAACGTTTTCTAAATCTATAAAAGCATTTCAATTAACATTTGGAGTCATATCGTTACTTTGTTGAGAATGTGGCCCGCCTCGCTGCACATTATCCCTTATATCTGATATCATGTTTTTATTACGGATGTACGTCCTCCCTATGGGTGTGTAGTAAAATATACTGGTGATATTTCATCTATAAAAAGATGTATTCAAGTTCAGCTCTGTCATACAGGGATCATACACTTTTTCACCAATGATTTTCAATGACTTTTCCATGACTTCTCAATGACCTTTACCTCATTTTCCATGACCAAAAAAAAATTCCCACTGAAAATGGTTTATTTGAACATGGAACAGGAAAATAAGGTCTGCATATGAAACATGTTGTGCCTATCTAAAACAAATCCAATAGTAGGCTTACTAGCTTCTACACGCTGAAGCAACTGTAGTCAGGGAGGCTGGTATGAAAAAGGTGGCAAGGACCCGACCCCTGACCCCCTGAAAGCAGCAGTGTCAATAATAACAGAAACGCCAAAGAGTCACATCTAATAGAAATATATAAAAGCATTTATTTTAATTGTGTAGCAGTCAGTTTATAATTCTGGCAGCACTGTTGAGCATTTAGAAAATGTATTGCCATGCCTCTGTGCAAGGCTTAGTCTTTCTATCTTTATAGCCACTGGTGTAAAGTAACCAAGTTCATAAACTCAACAAGTACTATACGTGGGTACAATTTTGAGATACTTGTACTTTATTTAAGTATTTCAATGTTTTGCTTCTTTGTACTTGTTCTACTCCTCTACAGTTCAGAGGTACATGGTGTACTTCTACTCCTCTACAGTTCAGAGGTACATGGTGTACTTCTACTCCACTACAGTTCAGAGGTACATGGTGTACTTCTACTCCTCTACAGTTCAGAGGTACATGGTGTACTTCTACTCCACTACAGTTCAGAGGTACATGGTGTACTTCTACTCCTCTACAGTTCAGAGGTACATGGTGTACTTTTCCTCCATTACATATATTTAATACCTTTAGTTACTTCACAGATCTGGATGAATGATGTGAAATATAACCAAGTGTTGAATCAGACTTTAGTTCCACCTGGAGTAAATCCACCAGCTACCCTGCAGTCTACAAAGTACTTCAGACTAGCTGCACCTTCACCAGCTTTGAGAACACTTTCATGATCAATCATTATAAAACATATCATATATATTATTCTGAAATGGACCAATCTGCACAACGACTACTTTTACTGTCTTTCGCTATATTCTGATGATAATACTTTTCTACTTTTACTTGAGGAACATTTTGAATGCAGGACTTTTACTGTAACAGAGTATTCCTACACTCTGGTACTTCTACTTTTACTGAAGTACAAGATCTGAGTACTTCTACTTTTACTACCAGATCAGAGTACTTCTACTTTTACTCAAGTACAAGACCTGAGTACTTCTACTTTTACTCAAGTACAAGACCTGAGTACTTCTACTTTTACTCAAGTACAAGACCTGAGTACTTCTACTTTTACTCAAGTACAAGACCTGAGTACTTCTACTTTTACTCAAGTACAAGATCTGAGTACTTCCACTTCTACTAAAGTACAAGATCTGAGTACTTCTACTCGAGTACAATATCTGAGTACTTCTACTTATCTGAGTACTTCTACTTTAACTCAAGTAAAATATCTGAGTACTTCTACTTTTAATCAAGTACAAGATCTGAGTACTTCTACTTTTACTCAAGTAAAATATCTGAGTACTTCTACTTTTAATCAAGTACAAGATCTGAGTACTTCTACTTTTACTCTAGCACAATATCTATACTTATACCACCTCCGTTTATAGCCTATGAAAAAAACTATTAGAAAACGAAGGCTAAAGCTAACGTTAGCAGATAGTGACAATGTATGCTAGCTAGCTAGCTCAACGATTCCTTAATGATATTGTGACAGAAACATATTTCAGTTCACATCACGCTCTGCCGCTCTGCTCTGAACACCTGAACGGCCCGTTCTAACAGCTGTTCACCAGCGGTGCAGTCTGCGCCACAGTGACTCCGCACAGTTAACGAACGCACCGTAGCTAATGTAGCTGACCGTCATACCGGAGCAGCAGAGTTCAACCGACAGGCAGGAAGACTCGAGCACACAGCTCGCGCTTCATATATTAAAAAATAACACCATGCGCGTCATGATGGCACATAACAGCTCGCGACCGCAGATTATTTTGGCGATTAGATAAAATGTAAATTATATTTGACGCAACTTTAGTTCCATTTCCATGACTTTTCCAAAACTTTGGGGAAAAACATCGTTTTCCATAACTTTTCCAGGGCCTGGAATTTGCATTTTGAATTTCCATGACTTTTCCAGGTTTTCAATGACCGTACGAACCCTGGTCATATTTAATCTGTACATGTTAGATTGTGCAGACATGCTTAAAGGATGTTAGCGGTATTTTTTTCAGTGCTTATTGAAACCTCAAACTGGTAAGCCATGCATGAAGATAACAATTACTGTACATACATACAATTAAAACATGTTGGCTAGTATTATTCTGCAGGACTTTGGGGGATATTTATGAAATGTAACAGGTTGACAGAAACACAGGAGGAATCGGCTTGATTTGTTCCCAGGCTTCTATTATTTATGCTAAGCTAAGCTAGCCACCTGCTTACTCCAGCACAGGGGGGTCAAACTCAAACACAGTGGGCCAAAATTAAAAATGGGTGCTAGTGGAGGGCCGGACTGGTTCAATGTTTATTGCAGAACTTATTGAAATGAACTTATTGCACATATTAAACCTGGAACTAACAAAGCTTAAATTATTGCCTATAAAAACAACATTAAATAATCAGCTGCATTCATTTCTCATGGCTCTATCTGCAGCTTCTCCAGAGTCAGTTCTCATGAGTACATTTCCCCACAGGCCAACAACAGCTTCAACAAAACTATTCCCCTCAAAGAGAAACCAAACATGGCCTGTTGTCGTGAGAGAAAGTGCAGAAGGAAGCATCCATTGACTCAGTGTGCTGCTCTGTGATGCTCGCTCAGACACTTGGCATCTCATCTCGGGTGCTAGGTCATCAATGTTTGGGGTCCGGCTCTGAGCGGAGGAGACCCTCAGGATGGAGTGAAGGTGTGCTTGCAATATACCGGCGGGCCAGATCTAATAGGAATTACAAATTATCCTGCGGGCCGAAATTAAATCCACCAAGGGCCTGATTTGGCCCCCGGGCCGTGAGTTTGACACGTGTGGTCGAGCAGAACTTTAGATACATTTTATGTGCAGCGTGTTTTCAGCTATCCTGAATGAATGAATTACAATCACAAGGTAGCACTGGCGTAAGCTGGTAACTTAGCATTAGCTTTGCTGGCCTCGCTCCTCCAACTATTGGTTAACTTAGGCTCTAAAAAACAAGATGGTGACACGCCCACGTCTTAGATATTGGTTAATCAGAGAGTTTCTGCTTCTTGAATGCATGTTTTGTGAAGCTTTACTGATGTTTGGCAAGCATTCACTCTCACCTCAAACCCGCGGTTGTCTTCATTGTACTGGACCACATCCATGAAGTTTCCAGCCAGCGTTTCCAGGAAGTAGGCCGAGTCCATCTCTGTCTGGATCTGCAGCTTTGAACATAAGCTGAAGAGAGAGAGAAGAGGGAGTCAAACAAGGTCAGGGAAGAGAACATATAAGCCTCGTCATTGTGAACATGCTGCTGTTAGCATTTAGCTGTGCCTAAGTACAGTCTAACAGAGCCGTTAAAGGGGACATTCTGCTGATTTTCAGGTTCATATCCACATCTCCAGGCTTTAATGTTCAAAAAGCTCTTTATCTATCTCATACTGCTTGTGCTGCAGCACCCCTTTCTACCTTCTGGAGAGAACACAGGGATGTGAGCCTTTGTTGAACATTTACATGCACAAAAAACTATAGAACACGTAAATATCACCGTACGGTGCATTTGAGACTTCCCCATTTACAAAAGAAATTGAGATTTTCCATTGAACTTCATATTCATTGTATCAAATTTACGTTGTACTTTTAGAAATGGATGTTCGTCAAGCTCCCACACTTTTTATAAATGGTTTGCAAGTACATGCAAACAGCTACATGTATCCCCCCTGGCATGGACACAATTCAAAGAGTAAATACATTGTAATGACATAGTGATTATAAAATGTACATTTTCAGAAAGCTATAGTCCCTTTTTCAACAATATATTTCAGTTAAAGGTGGGGTAGGTAAGTTTGAGAAACCGGCTCGAGATACACGTTTTGTTATATTCCATGGAATGCTCTTAACATCCGACAGCAATGAATATCTTAAATGCTTTGACAAAACATACATAAATAAATGTCCTCTGTGGAAGCCGTGGCGCTGTAAAAAGCTCGACCAATCATCTGAGCCGGCTAAAGTAACTGGATGGCCTACCTGCCTGTCAGCCTTCCATCGGGGCACAAACTGATCTCGTGCCCTCATTGGTCATGTGCGCGTTCGTGTGTGTCGGGGGAGGGGCTCTGTGAGGAAGTAGCAGATTTTCTCCGGTCGTGTATTTTCAAATTCTAGCGCACTCGAGCTGGTTTCTCCAAAATTACCTACCCCACCTTTAATGGAAAAAGTATTTGGATAATAATGAAATTAGAGCAAACTATTTGTACCATGTCATGGAAGGCTAGCTGACAGGGTGGACATGGTAGTACCCACATTTCAAGAGACTTATCATTGTACTGATATGTGTGTAAATGTTTGGCCATTTATAATGAGACCTCAGAGTTTCATTATTCTGCTCCATGTTCATGATAACCGAGTGATTCTGATGGGGACACCAAAGTTACTTTATAGTCATATTGACTCAAAACCCAAAAGCATAAAAGGGCCTCTTCATCATGGCTCTAGACCAGTGTTTCATACCATGGACCACTTAACCAATACAAAAACACTCGCGGACCACCTAACTCCACAAATATCCCAAAGCACATCGTTTTTCTAGAACAGATTATAAATCGCCTGAAAGTGGTACAAACAAGTGGCAACATGTGTGACGACGGTGTTGCCCTGGGCTTTATCATGCAATAGAAAGTGAAACTTAAGCACGTTCCATTGCGGAGATATTCCCGCGAGAGTGCGGAAAACTTAAATGTATTTATTTATTTCAAATGTGAAATGTTACCAATATACTCACGGACCACTAGGGGGCGCTCACGGGCCACCAGTGGTCCGCGGACCACACTTTGAGAAGCACTGCTCTAGACGTAATCTTTTTTTCCACAAAAAGTCCAACGTGTACTGACTAGCGTCATCACTCAAACCCACAGTAATGAAGTGAAGAGTCAAAGTGGAAATGAACTGTTTGTTCAATGGTGCAAGAGTGTAAGAATGTAGACAAATACTTGTGTGTGTCGAAAAAGATGGAAAATTACAGCTTCCATGACTTTCTGTGTGACCTTTGCTCCTGTACTTAGTTAGACAACATGCTGACGACATGATGCTTTTAGAATTGAGTGTAATTCCTACATGATGAAATTCTGTCGCAAACATTGCATCGTCTGAGTCACTGTGGTTTGAGAACTGGGCAAGTCTCTAAAAACAACCTTTCTGACCTTTGTGTCTGCAAGCAAGCTAAATAAAAGACGTCCAATGTGGTCGGTGCCGAGTCAGAGTGACAGTATTAGCTCTGTGAGACGAACCGCAGCCACTTAAACCTCTGTATTCATCTATTGACTGACCTCACAGTCCCTAGAATAACCCAGAACGGGCAAATGTGAAAAACATCACAGACAGACATAATGACTGCAGACGAAGCACCGGCCTGCTGAGAATAACGTCATTCCTTAAAACTAAAAACCAGGGAAGAAAATCCCATAAAACGTAACGGAGAAAATACCCAATAAAATGTGGCAAGCCAGGAGAAACTAAGCCATTTGTTTTTGTACTTTATCCTCGTTAGTGGCCTTTGAAATGACATTTTAACCACGTGTTACTTAAGCTATCAATTGAAAAACTTGATTATGAATAAAACATGGGGTTGGGTTTACAGGTTTGACAGTAGGCGCTTTCACACCGGAGTACTTTTACCCGTACTTTTCCCCTTTAGTTCCGATAGTGCCTGGGATTTTGCGTTTCCACCCAAAAGAGAACTTTCACCCCCTTTGTAGTCCCTGCTAGAGAGGTGGGACTTTCCTGAGGAGGAAAAAGTTACAATTTCTGATTGGCTGGCTGTGAAGCCGCCATTGTATTTGCTGGCATTAGCATTATTAGCCCCACGCACCAACGGAGAGAGACTAACTTACAACACAAAAAAAACATGGGAACGGTGGAGATGAGGAGGTGTCGGCGTTCTGGCGATTTACTCGGAAGGCTTCAGTAGAAGCTGCTGGGAGTCCCAGCAGCTTCTACTGAAGCCTTCCCCAACTCCGGGGACTTCGGGCGGGGACTCCGGGTGGCAGTATACGCCGTGAAGTGGTTTGCGGCCTGCCAGTAAACCCAAAGCAGAAGAAGAAGTGTCGTCAGCGGCTTCATTTACGTAATATTCCCTCAGGGAACATATTCCGGTGTGAACGCGATCGGCTCTTAGTTCCATGGGGGTACTAAGTGCTGGGTTCTAAGTGCTGGGAAGTGCTGCAAATTACTTGGTGTGAAAGCGGCTATTTACAACTAATGTTTTGACCTAATATAAACATATGTAAACAAACTGGACCCTATACTTATGTTAGGCCCAGGGGCGGTTCTAGGGGGGGGGGGCAGGGGGAGCCAGTTCCCCCCTAACACTGACCTCTGACCCCCCTGTGGCCCCCCTAACAATGAAAAGTATTTTTTTTGTTTTTTTTAAAATGTATATTTTCTGGTACTCGGTTTGCCAAAAAACCGCAGGATTTTGTTGCTGTAATGTGAAATTGTGCAGACACCCTTATGTAAAGTAGAGATGTAACTGTTCATTGCCTTTATTTTTATATAAATATAGTGCAAAAATGGTACTATAACTTAAGCTGAAGCTAACAGTAATAACTATAAGATCTATCTGAAATAAATAAGTGTACTGAAACAAATACCAATAACTGTATTGCATTGTTTTCTTATGCGCAATTACTTCATACTGTCTAGTTCTCTTTTTCGTCCTGCATTTATTGTGCCCCCCTCAGAAAATAACTGGCCCCCCAGTGGCCCCCCCAGTGAAATTGGTCTAGAACCGCCACTGGTTAGGCCTGCAACTACAGGTCCATTTCAATATAAATCAATTGATTAAGACGTTTCTTTGTTATTATTATATCAGTTTCTTGCCATTTTTGGGTGGGTGGGTGCATGGATAGAGATAGATAGATAGATAGATAGATAGATAGATGGATAGAGATAGATAGATAGATGGATAGATAAAAGCTTAGGAAAAATATCCCTAAACTCTTGAATCATCAAAGCTTTTGATCTGCTCAAACTTAGCTTTTCCCTAAATGACAGGATAATGAAATATGTGTTTTAGAGACACTTTACTTGAAGTCGTTGGTGATGTTATCGTAGGTCTCGGGGTCCTTCAGGAGCTTCACAAGGGTGTTCGAAGCCTCTTCCACAATTTTGGGGCAATCTGCGTTCTCCGAGGCCAGCGAACGCCTCACAACCTCCAAGTACTCTGTGAAATTAAAACATGCAGACAGAGGGAGGGAGGACACTTAGACCTAGGCGGCTAGGAAAAGCCACAATAATGCACAACAACCCGGTTAACACACAGGGCTATTCTGAGGCGCTGGAAAGCACCGATTCATCTTCAAACGAACACGCTGGATCCCAGATTTAGTGAAGTGCCGGAGAGAGGGTTTATTTTAAAAGGTTGCAAGTTAATTTCACAGTTTATGAAACTCTGGAGACTCAACATCTCTAAACCTGCGATCTTTTGCACTGGTTTTTTACCGATTTATCCTATTCTTTCTTTCTTTTTATCTCCTTACAGAGTGCAGAGTTCCTATTTTTTATTCCTGCATGACCTAAGAATAAGTGGACGATTAAAACAAAGAAAAAAACCACATTATTTGTTGTATATTTTGTCCGAATGTAGTTTCCTAAAGAAATTGTCAGTTTGATTTCACATATGTATTCATAACAGCAGCATGTAAAACAAAGTATTGCACATAATTACACATAAAAAAGAGTAGTAAATAGACAATTATACAATATAAATATCTCAAATAGCAGATAAAACATAACTAAAAGAGTAAAAGACTGTGAAGATAAAAATAAGTGAACTATCGGACAAATAAAACACTTTAAAAAAAGGGATAAATTACAGCTAACACAATATAAAAGTGGGATATCATTAACAATTAGTGTTCAAGAATGGCATATTTAATACAAAATTTATTTAAAATGTACAGTGAGAAGTTTTAAAGGTCACCTACAGTATCATCCTATTTTTAGGCGATAGCATAGGTCTCTCAGATATATACAAATATATAAAAAACATGTCTATGTCTAACAGATCACCCATTCTAGCCACGCCTCATATCCCTCTATTTCACTTCCTGTTTCAAAAGTGCTGATTCCGGGTATAAACAGGTCTCTCTTGAGAATGAGACCATGGGGGTTTCTCAATGTCAAGGACGCTTGCTTGGTAGCACATGTCTTCCGAGTGTCTTTTGCGTTTTCCGCCAAAGATTTGGGGAAATTGGTCCGTGCGCAAAGCATTGTGGGGATTTTAAGACCGCGGAGTCTACACATGTGCGGCTTCGAAATGTCCCGCTACGAAGTGCGCCAGCCTCGGTAGAATTCCAAGTATGCTGGACATTGGAACAGTCCTTCGGCGGCACTCGATGACGTAGTATGCTTGAAATAGTGGCTCTGGAGCAGCCTTCCTCGACATTGAGAAACACCCCCTGGGTCTCAAAATATAAATATAGGCTAAAAAAATATATTTTTAAACTGAAAGAAATACAAATAAGAGGGGGCGGAGCTTATGCCGGCTCACGGGACCTGGCAGATACTGTCTAAAATGCTGCAGTGATGAAACCCAAGGATTATTAGATCAAGGATCCTCTCTGAAACAGCATGGAGCTCAAAGGCTTTCTCTCTTGCCGGTTACACCACAAGGTGAGTTCCTTTTTACTTCCTGCTTCTTCACACACATGCTCTCCAGTACAGGTTAGCTCTGAGTGTTAGCGAAGCTAATGTAAACACCGACCATATTACGTCCAAAGCAGTCGGGCATTGTTTCTGATAGCAACGTTTCTGATTGAGCCGTGGGTCCACATTTCAGATGTTACGTCATATCGGACACAAATCTGGATCAGCTCCGTTGATCCCCGTTTTTAGAGATTTGGGTACGGAGGAAAAGAGAGAGGGTTTTATTTCTGACGCTGCGTGAGTTCCCCGACACACCGGGGACACATAGTTATGTATAAAAGACATACAAAAGTGCATTTTGCACGATAGGTCCCCTTTAAATCCACTTATTGCCAAAAGACAATAAAGTCTTTATATCTTTTTAACCTGGAGAGAAAGAGACTCTCCACATTACAGAATATTGGAATATTTCCACTCGTTTGCACCGTTTTATTCCACTCGTCTTACTGCTTCCTTTCTTTGTTGTGTCCTTACAGAGTGCACATGAAGTATGTTGTACTTTTTACATTTATTAGGACCTCTCAACAAGTGGACAATTAAAAAAAAAATCACAATATTTGGGGTATATTTCGTCATATTTAGCATCATAAACACCTTGTTAATCTCACATATATACATTAGTTCTGTACACAGTATTTATTCTACTGTACGACACTAAATATACCTCTCTCATTCTTGCACCAATATGTCTTTATTAAACTATTGTAAGTCTTTTCTCATTGTTGGAGGAGACTGGGACTTTAGATATCCACTGCCAAGACAATCAGGCCTTTCAATCTTTCCATCTTTTCGACCCGGAGAGAAAGCCAAACTCTTCCTGGTGATGACGCCGACTGACTGCAGCGCTGATTTTGGGAAATAACAACTCTGTGTGTGTGTAGATATTATCTTAGGGTCAAAGAAAATGTGTGTGTGTGTGTGTTCACATCAGCAGGAGCGTTTGTGCACACCACAGGTGATTAGAGGGCTTGTACTTTTCCAGAGTGTGTGCGTGTGAGAGAGAGAGAGAGATATAGAGAGAGGATAGGAATAGGAGGATAGGAAAAGCTGCCTTTCATTCTATATTCATACCCTGTTGCATTGTCTGTCTGTCTGTCTGTCTGTCTGTCTGTCTGTCTGTCTGTCTGTCTGTCTGTCTGTCTGTCTGTCTGTCTGTCTGTCTGTCTGTCTGTCTGTCTGTCTGTCTGTCTGTCTGTCTGTCTGTCTGTCTGTCTGTCTGTCTGTCTGTCTGTCTGTCTGTCTGTGTGTGTGTGTGTGTGTGTGTGTGTGTGTGTGTGTGTGTGTGTGTGTGTGTGTGTGTGTGTGTCAGGGCTCGAAATTTACTTTTTTCCTCAGTGTCCCACAACTCTCCCGAATTCTACTTTGTATTGTCCCGGATAGAACCAGCAGTGTCCCAAATTTAAATATGTATCGTCGCCCCCCCATTTATGCAGAATACATATAATTTGATACTTGTTTGTCACTTAATCATCACACCATAGACTCTGGTCCACCATGTAAGTTTAAAATACTTCTTCTTTTAAACATATGAATATTAGTCTGATCTGTCGCCTCTCCTAGAGTAGAAGGGAAGAGAGTTGTTTTAAGACATGTTTTTCTATTGTTTCTCAATATCCAGACTAATGTATCATCGTCATGTCAACATTGAAGAATTCTGATTTGTATTTTTCAATTCAATACGGTATGGCTGTATGGTCTCTGTTTTACGATCGGAACCCTCTATCTGGCAATACAAGTGGTATGAATGAAAATAAAAAAACAGATGTTCCATAATACAGTTTAATACATGTATCTGTTTTCAGTTCTAATTACAAGTTGTCCTCACAAGTCAGTAGTACTATAGGAATATAAATTGATCTTCTATCTTCATTCATGAATGGCAATCATCTTGCTCTCACTCACTCACCCCCACCTCAGCATTTCCTTCTTCTGTTTTTAACTGTCGTGACCGTTGGCGCGAGTCTAGCAGCAGTCAGCAGCAGAGTGGATGACGTAGAATGCATTCTATGATTTGACAGCCCACTGACTTTGCAAGTAACTCCCATTTTGAAGTTTACTTTTAATTTTATTTTCACTTTCCCGAAATAGTCCCAGACAAAATAGATTTGTGTCCCAGTAGGAATTTTTATGGTCCCCGGGACATCGTTAATTGCGAGCCCTGGTGTGTGTGTGCTGGTGTGTGTGTATGTGTGTCTGTGTGCGTGTCTGTGTGCGTTTGTGTGAAGCGTGTTCATATAGCGTGTATATATATATATGTATATGTATAAGTGTGTGTCCTCCTACCTGGGAAGTTGACAGTAGCGTGAACCGGAGCGCTGGTGGCCACAGAGCCATGGATCAGGTGAGGGTACTTCAGTCTGCTCCAGGCAGCCAGGGATCCGGGGTACGAGCCTCCGAACGCAACCCAATGCCTGTCGCCGAGCCCTCGAGTCTCCGCCGTGACGGACAGGAAGTGAGCGAGGTCGGCGAGCGCCTGGCGACTGCTGAGGAAACGCAGGTTCCCCGTGCTCAGATCGCTGCGTGGAGACAAGAGGGGAAAGTTAAATGCAAAGGAAGTTAAGTTCAAGATTCAAGGCTTTTATTAAAATAGAACAGAAAGAGTGCAAGAAGAGTCTATATACAAGTAATTGGAATATGATATATTAGATACATAATTTGTAAGTTGCAGACAGATGAATGTTATGGATGTTCTTTCAAAAGGTCTTGTGGCCTGTGGGATGAAACTGACCCTGAGTCTGCTGGTTTCAGACCTGAAGCTGCGGCAGTGAGCATCTGCTCTATGATCCTCTCACCATACGACAATACATTGACTCATAATGGGAATTTTTGGGGGGATTTCCGCTCATAAAATACTACCTGGTCTTTCAGATCTTTCTTATTTTAGGTGCAGGACTTTCTTTTTGGATGCAGCGCTGCCACCTGGTGTTAAAACAGCTGCACTGGGATCAGCTGTACCAAAGTAAACATGGATAAGCCAGGTTTAGTTAGTTTAGACACCCAATACCTAAAGGAAGTGATCCATTATGTTCTAGTAAACTGGTATACAGGCACACGTATTATTTGTCTGGCTCTAACATAGAACAACTTTAACCCGACACACAAACAATTGGAGACGGAAACAGGACGGTTCAGAGCAGGACTTTCTTTCTAGATGCAGCGCTGCCCTCTGGTGTTAAAACAGCTGACCTGGGATCAGCTGCGAACACATGAAGCCGTTTGCACATTAGATTATTGTCCTTTTGCTCATCAGGATCATGGAGTCAGAGTTCCCGAAAGTTGAACACGTGTCGAAGGTGATGCGAGTGGATCGAGAAGGTTCAATAGGGGAAGTGCATTATGTGTAAATAGGTATGGACACAAGAGGGATGTGTGCAATCTGACGGACACGATGCATAGCTGCAGGGAAGGTGCTGGACCTGCATGTTTCTTGTTTGTCTCTTTGCCATGTGATCTCTGCTCTGTATCTATGACGGATTACCTGAATGTTGTATGTGTATTATCTCGATGCCCAAGACACATTTCTCCTCAGGGAGACAATAAAGCGTTATCTTAAGTAAAAAAACGGTTACCTCCTTTCTGTTAAAGAATTGATTTTGGATCTTCTGCCGCATTACGAGTCCAAAGTGAACATGGATAAGCGAGGTTTAGTCTGTAGGATTCTTTTATCTGAAACAAACTCCGAGAAAATCGTTCTAATGCAACGCTCGCACATTTTTTGAAATGTGTTGCCAAAACAAATCAAAGAAGAAGTCAAAGCTCCAGAAAATGAAGCCAACAAAGATATTTTGTAGAATATGATTTGTAGGGCATCTGCGGTCACAAACATGTTGAATTCAGGATGGGATTTTGACACATACCTTGCATTAAACAAATATTTGGATTACAATATGATCAATTGTGCTGAATTAAAATAAAACAAAGTCTCTCCCCAGGTGCAGCCCGATTGTCCTGTAGCTCAATACGAGATGTGCTCCTGGGTATGGGACACTAGTTTAATGTGCTGGTGAGCAGGTGAGCAGCCCGTGTTCTCTTTTTGACTATTGGCCTGTTCGTGACTCCAGAGGACGGGTTCCTCTCTCTTTTCTCCTGCCTGATCAACGTTGTGTTTTGTTACTTCCCTTGGTACCCCTAGATTTTGTGTGTGTGTGTGTGTGTGTGTGTGTGTGTGTGTGTGTGTGTGTGTGTGTGTGTGTGTGTGTGTGTGTGTGTGTGTGTGTGTGTGTGTGTGTGTGTGTGTGTGTGTGTGTGTGTGTGTGTGTGTGTGTGTGTGTGTGTGTGTGTGTGTGTGTGTGTGTGTGTGTGTGTGTGTGTGTGTGTGTGTGTGTGTGTACCTGTGTACCTGGTGGGGCGGCTCTTCCCATAGAAGCGATGCTCCAGCATGAAGCACAGCGCTCCCAGTCTCTCTGCGTATTTCAGCCAGGTGCCGTTCTGCATCCAGGCCGCGTTAGCCGGACCCTCGCCCCCGATCATCAGGAACACCGGACCCTCGGGCCTGGAGAACGCTTCGTTTACAAAGAACCTCTGAGGGGGGAAATCAGAATCAGAATAACTTTATTCGTCCCACCGAGGGGACATTTACATTTGTGACAGGAGCCAAAGACAGCTTAACGTTAGCTAAGAAGCATACTAGCAACATATTAAAGACTAAAAAACATCCTAATCAAAATACACATCGATGGTCAGGTTTGCAACAGTTTGTCTGCTGTCTTTATTACGTGACAGATGGACACGTACGGAAGCCCATTTAGGCCACACAAAAGAAACCGTAAGTCATAATCACTGATAATATGAGATAGCAAGTCAACAATGTAACGTACAGACAAATGAAGTCATAGGGAAATAAAACAGTGCAGGTGAAATCCTGCTGCAAGTTAAATGCAGGGATAATAATTATAATAACATGGTAAGCGCTAAATTAATAAAATAACAATAAAAACATGAAACAAAAATGTTAAATCTGAATGAAAATGTGCAAAGCTTCACAGTGAAAAGTATACAAGATGATGCAACGTGCAGATAGTCTTAAAGAGGAAAGTACTACCTCTCATATGCACACCGTTTCAACTGGCTATATATAGCCTGCTGCAACAGCATGATGCACTTCCTGAAACTCAGTTATACGTTTCAGTTTTGTAAGATTTACAGTGGCCTCCGCTTTGACAACGCTTCACGGTTGAATCGACATGTATTCAACCATTTTTTAGGACTTACTTGCTTCCACTGCCTGCTGTCAGCTCCATTGAAGTGATCCAGTTTCTGGGTGAACCACAGCTCCTCACACACACCCCCCGTGGTGCATTCAGGGTCCTGGCCTTCACTGAACTTCCCGAAGCCCTTAACCCGTGCCTCTGCACACACACACAGAGACAATAACAGAAATACGGTAACGCTGGAGAGGAGAGACCGGAGAGACTCACTCCTCTGAACAGCCATGTTGACACAAACAGAGAAGCAGGCTGGAGGCATGTGATTCACTTTCATGTGGTCATGTGATCTGCTGATGCGTTCAATGACTCGTTAAAAACATGGGAGAAATAACTTCTTCAGGATTGCGAAACAGACTTGCCAAAGTTTTTTCCCCAAGACTGTTTTTTATTTAAATACTTCAAATTGAACGAGATTTTTTTTTTTAAATGTTATATTGCAATTGTGTTGTCAAATATGGCTAAAAACCTGGATGTTTTTTCTTCTCCAGTGAAGTAAAGTTATTTTATTTAAATAAGTTACTCATAGGAGTGCTTTAATTAACAATAGATTTGTAAAATAATAAGGAATGGGACAGCATGTAAAGAGGTATACAAAAAAGCAGAGATAGGTGAATAAAACACGTGGAGATGTGAATAAATATGTAATAAAAAACCAAAAGATACTTCGGTTCGAATGTCTTTCCTTCTGAAACCAGTAGAGAACAGAGTAAACAAAACTAGAATACTCTGTTACAGTAAACGTCCTGCATTCAAAATGTTCCTCAAGTAAAAGTATTTTTTATGATAATACAAAGTAATAATTTTGTATTATCATCAAAATATAGTTAAAGGTGGGGTAGGTAACTTTGAGAAACCGGCTCGAGATACATTTTTTGTTATATTCCATGGACTGCTCTTGACATCCCGATAGCAATGAATATCTGAAGTGCTTTGACAATAAATCTATAAAAAAAATATCATCAGTGGAAGCCGTGGCGCTGTAAAAAGCTCGACCAATCATCTGAGCCGGCTAAAGTGACTGGATGGCCTGCCTGCCTGTCAGCCTTCCATCGGGGCACACACTGATCTCGTGCCCTCATTGGTCATGTGCGCGTTCGTGTGTGTTGGAGGAGGGGCTCTGTGAGGAAGCAGCAGATTTTCTCCTGCTCTGTATTTTCAAATTCTAGCCACTCGAGCTGGTTCCTCCAAAATGACCTACCCCACCTTTAAAGGGAAATGGAAACACTTTTCAAACTGCTTTCCATGCGACAATATTACCATTAGGAAATGTATTTATCTAGTCTATTTCCAATATAAACGATCGAGATACGCGAATTTACTTTTTGAAATACGTGCCTAATGACCATGGGCGCTTCCATTGCTCCGGGACTTTCCCAGTGACGTCACTGATTGGGTACGGCTTCCTGGGCCAAAGCTCATAACAAACAACATGGCGTGCAATGCACCAGTAGTTTACATTACAAGAAAACGGTCGTCGTCAGGAGTTTATTGTATTGCCCCAGGCTGCACAAATGGATTTTATCCATTTTTAAAGAAGGAAGAAGTACATTTCCATAGGCTGCCACTAAAGGATGAGAAGCTGCTCAAAGTCCAGTCTGGATGCCTGGTTCAATACAAAACATTGGATTTGAAGCCAGGATCTGTTTCCACAATATTCGATTTCTCAACGTATGCAGTCGGGAACACCGACCGTCCCAGCACGTCGGCTGCGCAAGACAATGACAGTGTCAACAAACGTGAAGTTCGAGCCACCAAACGAGTTGCTTCAGCTGCCGAGAGAGAGGTACATATTGCAGCACTACCAGATTACTAGCTCACACATGTATTTACTGACACAGTGTGACCTTATTAATTAACGCAATCGCGTCCAAACTAAATGGTAGCTATTATGACGCACAATAGAGAATTGGGGGTGTTCTATAGCTCAACTAATTAAACTGGCATACACACGCTCATCTGTCGAAAACAGCCCTAAAAAGGCTAGTATTGCTATTGATGGATGGTATTGCAGGACCCAGAGCGCACGGAGCACAGAGCGGACAGCAGATAACGGAATTGCAGTTGTATTGCTTATAGATTATCAGAACATTTCAAAGGGGACACAGCCCCATTGGATATTAACCTATGGATTAACTACATTATCGTTTTCATCGTTGTAATGCCATTGAAGACCAGTTTAGACCAGACAATGAGGAAGGTAAGCCGTTAGCCTGGCGTATGTTAGTACCTAGCGCCACTTGTTTTGATGTACGTTTTTGTGGATAACCTCGCGAGTTTGTATCTTTCAGTGTTGAGATGGGCACCGTTAGATTCTGTGTCTCCTTGCGATCATAAACGATGTGTTGGATGTGCGGCTAGGATAAGTAATAAGGGAGCTAGGAGTGATTTTCGGTGCAGTAATAGGTTAGCATTTTCGCTCGGGGCTAATTCAGAGGCTCACTGTTAGCATTGTGTTTTTTTAATTTTTTTATTCCGGATCGTATGCCACTCTATTCGACCGAATCGGTTCATAAGCATAGGCCATGGGATGCCTGGTAACTGTAGATGCTTCCACATCAATGTCATCTCCCGACGAATAGTGAAATTCATCGTTCAAAACGTCGATCTCATTGCAAAATTCGTACATCGCTGCCATATCTGCTACGTTGTGTTGACTTCCGGTGGAGCGAAAACACAGCCAGTGACGTCACCATTTGGGACTCCCCTAATGGCGGCGGCCTGGTCCCGGAATTCCCCACCCGGCCGGTGGATAATTAATTTTCTTTTGGCGAGTAATATCATATACAATAAATATTACGATCAATATCCATTGTAAAATGAATAAACTACCGGAATATTATAACTGTAATTGGTGTTTCCTTTCCCCTTTAAAGTACAGACAGTAAAAATAGAAGTACTCAGATATTGTACTTGAGTAAAACTAGAAGTAGTCTACTCAGATCTTGTACTTGAGTAAAAGTAGAAGTACTCAGATCTTGTAGTAAAAGTAGAAGTACTCAGATCTTGTACTTGAGTATAAAAGTAGAAGTACTCAGGTCTTGTACTTGAGTAAAAGTAGAAGTACTCAGATCTTGTAGTAAAAGTAGAAGTACACAGTTCTTGTACTTGAGTAAAAGTAGAAGTACTCAGATCTTGTACTTGAGTAAAAGTACTCTGTTTCAGTAAAAGTCCTGTATTCAAAATGTTCCTCAAGTGAAAGTATAAAAGTATTCTCATCAAAATATAGTGAAAGACAGTGAAAGTAGTCGTTGTGCAGATTGGTCCATTTCAGAATAATATATATATATGTTTTATAATGATTGATCAGTAAAGTGTTCTCAAAGCTGGTGAAGGTGCAGCTAGTCTGAAGTACTTTGTAGACTGCAGGGTAGCTGGTGGAGGTGCAGCTAGTCTGAAGTACTTTGTAGACTGCAGGGTAGCTGGTGGATTTACTCCAGGTGGAACTAAAGTCTGATTCAACACTTGGTTAGATTTCACATCATTCATCCAGATCTGTGAAGTAACTAAAGGTATTAAATACATGTAGTGGAGTAGAAGTACACCATGTACCTCTGAACTGTATTAGAATAAAAAATGGAAATACTCAAGTAAAGTTCCTAAGTATTGTACTTAACTACCGAACTTCACTCAAAGTCAACTTTATTATCAATATCTCTGATTGTGTTACAAACAGGGAGACCAACATTCAGCTTCACACAGTCCCAAAATTACAAATATATACAAAAAAATATACACATATGTATATACAAACAATACACAAAATAAAGATAGAAAGATCTTAAAAAGACACATTAATAAATATATAAAAATAGCAGTTGATAGGTACAAATAGATGAGTATAAGACAATTAATGAATATGACAACGTTACAAATATATAAAAGTAGTGCAATCACTGTCCATATCAGCAAGTGGAAAGACAAAAAGTGTGTGTGTGTGTGTGTGTGTGTGTGTGTGTGTGTGTGTGTGTGTGTGTGTGTGTGTGTGTGTGTGTGTGTGTGTGTGTGTGTGTGTGTGTGTGTGTGTGTGTGTGTGTGTGTGTGTGTGTGTGTGTGTGTGTGTGTGTGTGTGTGTGTGTGTGTGTGTGTGTGTGGTCTAGCATTACTATACTTGTGGGGACCTACATCTGTTTACATAGTCACGTGTGGGGACTCGCCTCCCTTATGGGGACAAATTGGAGGTCCCCATAAGGGGGGTCATTAATGTTAGGGTGAAGACTTGGTTAGGGTAAGTCTCCAGGAAATGCATGTAAGTTAATGTAATGTCCTCTCCTTCATCTCTAAAGTTTGTGTGCTTTTTATATATCTGTGCTCATTACCAGCTGGGTTTTGAAATTGAACTTCATTACAAACTGTTCCTGTTTGTTGCATTTGGGTTCAAACTCCTCGTACGTGTGAACCCACCTGGCTATAAACCCGTCTCTGAAACACTGCCAGTTAGTACTGAACTGCTGTGATGTGACTTTGAGTGCCGCATTGTTCGAGTTATCGTACTTTATATATATATGAACAGTTTCTTCCCACTTTAACAATACTGAACATACTTTTATTTTATTGTATTATTCTCAGTATGTTGTCATACTGTACGTAGTTGTTGGGTATATCTATATTTCATGTAAATAATTTTCAATATCTTAATGTCGTCACTTCCGCACGTCTCTTCCGCCTGCTCCCCACCTATATTTTGAGGTAGCTTCCTTTTCGTCCGAGCTTAGCTTCATACCGGAGCTTCCAATGGCCATGTCTGTAACATCATTCGCTCGTTTGTCCGTAATCATCTGCCTTCTCTTTGCATCGCCTGTCGGAGGTGAGTGTATTGTTAGGAAAATATGAAGCGATAATAAGAGTTAAGTTTTTAGCCACGTAGCATTGCTCCACATGGCTACACTGGGTGTCTTTACCGCTCTGTTACTACAAATTCCTTTTTCCTTATTTAATTCATTTGAATGTCACAGAAATTCTTTATAGCATATTATATACAGGTAAACATACTGTACAAAGCCGGTAGACCAGCCTCTGCTGGGTAGTCAAATATGTATCTAACCCACGCGGAGACTCTTCTTCTTTTTGCGCCACGTGGCATTGCTCCTCATGGCGAGCTAACATTAGCTGCTAAAGAGCTAACCTGCTGCTAAAGAGCTAATGGGCTATTGTGCCAGTGATCCATCGGTATCCAGAGGTGTAAAGTAACTAAGTACATTCACTCAAGTACAATTTTGAGATACGTGTGCTTTACTTGAGAATTACAATTATTTGCAACTTTGTACTTCTTTTATTTAATACCTTTAGTTACTTTATCAGACACAGCCAGCAGTTTTTACTTCCCTCACTTTGTGCTCTGTCAGTGATCGATCGATCTATCCATCTATCTATCTGCCTTTGAGTCTAAATAAGGTCTGCTGGTAGTGCCCAAGACCAGGCTCAAAACCAGAGGGCACCGAGCCTTCGCAGCAGCTGGCCCTAGGCTCTGGAGCACTCTGCCCCTCCACGTGAGGTCGGCCCAGACCCTGGGGGCTTTTAAATCTACTCTTAAAACACACTTCTTATCCCTGGCCTTTTAGTCAGAGCGGAGCACGACTCCTGACTTTTCCCTGTGTTGTTTATATATCTGTTAATTGTCTTTCATTGTGATTGTAGTATTTATTACATGTACAGCACTTTGGCCTGACCAAAAAAAAAGTCGCTTTTAAAAGTGCTTTATAAATAAACTTTGATTTGATTTGATAATACTTTTCTACTTGAGGAACATTTTGAATGCAGGACTTTTACTGTAACAGAGTATTCCTACACTCTGGTACTTCTACTGTTACTCAAGTACAAGATCTGAGTACTTCTACTTTTACTCAAGTACAAGATCTGATTACTTCTACTTTTACTCAAGTACAAGATCTGATTACTTCTACTTTTACTCAAGTACAAGATCTGAGTACTTCTACTTTTACTCAAGTACAAGATCTGAGTACTTCTACTTTTACTCAAGTACAATATCTGAGTACTTCTACTTTTACTCAATATCTGAGTACTTCTACTTTTACTCAAGATCTGAGTACTTCTTCCACCTCTGTATACTGTGTGAGAATGCACTGCTGACTTTTGCCTTTCTGTTTTTCTCCTGACACAGAGGTGAAGGCAAAGCCTGGAGAAGATGTCACTCTTCACTGCAAGAGTCCCACAGATGCTGGTCAGGGGAACTACGTTGCCTTAGTCTACAGAGATGACAGGCTGTTTGGAGCCTTCCCATTCTATGGTCCTGTGGAGCTGAAAGTTGACAACACAGGAAACTACACGTGTCTGGTTCGGACCATCTGAGCGTCTCTGGAGGTGAGTTTGTGTTTTTCCTGAAGATTTCCACCATTGGCATATTGTAAAGATGCTGTTGATGACATCCTCTGGGATCGGTAGATAATGTCTGACATGAGTCTAGAGAGGAAAACAGATTATGTTCTTCATCGCCTTCATGATCAGGTTGTTCTCCAACATGAGGAGGGATCCAGTCATTTCCTCACTATTTACCTTTTTATTTTCAGGTTCTGGGAACGACACCAAGGGCCTGAAGAACGGACCCACCAACGATGGAGACTGATGGGGTCGCAGAGGATACGTTGGGTTGGGAGTTGGTTGGCACTTATTGTATGCAACACAACACCAATTAAAAATGTGTTAAGCCTGGAAATAAACCTGTTTCTGCTTCTGATTCTGAATTAAAATAGTGCAACAAAATAGTGAAATATATAATATATAATAGTGCATGTAAGTTGCAGGAATACAAATAAATACACAGAAATGAAACAAGATAAAGCAGGACGTAAATATACACTTTACAGTAGAATAAATACTGTATACTGTAATAATATTAAAATATGTGGAATAAAAACAGATGTACACTTTGCTAAAAGCTGACATTGTGTTGAGGACCGCTGCATAGCCCAGATGCTGGGGTTGTTGTGAATGCAAAAACACACGTGTCTCTTCAGGTAAACCCCTCTCTCACACACACCAAATACATCAGAATCAGAAAGCCTTTATTCGTCACACAGCGGAGAACGTACAGGGTCTGAGCAGCAAGGTGCCGATAAAAGGCAAAAGGAACAAGAATAGACTTGCATTTTAAATAAAAAGAACCTTTGTTTATCCCCCCTTTCAGTGTTCGCTGGTTTGTGTTTTTTAATAGACACCAACAGTTATACACCCTATACAGAATACAGGTAGCAAGGAGCAGTTACTGTATAAAGGCTTTCTTTTTTTATAGCATGTGCTCAATTTTTGTGAACATTTTTTAAGTAACTTTACATTTTTTTATTTATGTTTTATGGCAAGACAGATTTGATTTTAAATATACAGTGCAGAATATGTTCTACAAGGATGGGGAATCAAACCCACGCCTCACAGTGATCTACAAATGGACTGCCTGCTTGAACCACGGAGCTACAGCAGCTAATGCAGGTGGGATTGATTTGAAGCGACTGAATCCTCTTTTTCCCATGCCTACTAAACTAAAGAGTAACATATTAAAGGATGTGTCCTGGCTCCTCAGTTACGACTCTATTTTAAGTATTTTAATTTAAATGTTCACCTTAATACTTTTTAATAAATTGTACCTTCCATTACATGTAAATGTTTTCTGTACTTCACTTAACCTCTTAAGCCCGAGGGTCCCCCCAGTGGACCCCTCCCACCGTTTTTTTTACGAGACTATGTCTCAGGGCTTCTTAACATTTATGAAACTATTAATGTTCCATACCCTTTTAACGGTAAGAAACTCAGCTAACTGACAATGTGAACCATTTTTAGCTAAAAGAAACACAAGAGTAATACCAAGCCTTTGAATTAGCATGGAGCGAAAAAATGCTAACTAATGCTAACGGACTTTTGCACAGCACTCACGGTAGAAATGCCCTTATTACTTATCGTAACTGCACAACCAAGATATCCGATTAAAGCTGAGACTCCACAGATTCCACACATGTAATGTCATCACTGTAGGACCCCGAATTCCTGGAGCTATCAGCCAGAAAAGAGAAAGTAAACAACATCCGGTTTCAAAAATATTACAATAATTACATCTTACCTTTTTTGATTTGTGATCAAAAGTTGTGTTCAACGGAATAAAAACGCCGCTCAAGGTTAATCCAATGTCTTTGTGTCACGTAGAGATTTTTACTGATAATCCATCATCATATTTATGGCAATATACTGGGTATAAAGTTTTGTCGTCCAGGCTTGTACTTTCAGATATGTTTCGTTTGCTTCTCTATTACGTCCGCAATGGTAATGTTTACGTAGATTTGGGAACCACCCATCGATTCTATTGGATGTAATGGTTAAGAAAAAGGTGTAAATCACACGAATCGACCAATGGGTTCCAGAGATATGGTCCTGCGTAAAGTATAAAGAATGCCAGCCAGCTTAAGTACATTACGCAGCAGACTTTACTTATTGTTTACTACGTAAGGAAGCAGGAATTGCAGGACCCAGAGCGCACGGAGCACAGAGCGGACAGCAGATAACGGAATTGCAATTTTATTGCTTATAGATTATCAGAACATTTCAAAGGGGACACAGCCACATTGGATATTAACCTATGGATTAACTACAGCATCGTTTTTTATCGTTGAAGACCAGTTTGGACCAGACAAAGAGGAAGGTGAGCCATGTTAGCCTAGCGCATGTTAGTACCTAGCGTCACTTGTTTTGATGTACGTTTTTGTGGATAACCTCGCGAGTTTGTATCTTTCAGTGTTGAGGTGGGCACCGTTAGATTCTGTGTCTTTACGATCATAAACGATGTGTTGGATGTGCAGCTAGGATAAGTAATAAGGGAGCTAGGAGTGATTTTTGGTGCAGTAATAGGTTAGCATTTTTCGCTCGGGGCTAATTCAGAGGCTCACTGTTAGCATTGTGTGTTTTTTTTGAAAAAATTAATGAAAAAGATCAGTTAAATGAGTTTTTTCCCGTTATATGGATATAAAATATTCATAGTGTATTAAATATTAAGGTTCCTTAGACGTTGTTTCCTGCAAATGACGCGATTTCGGGTCCGTGGGGCCTAAGAGGATAACAGAGTATGTTTTTATATATATTTTTTTTTTTTCACAACAGTTGTATTTGGATGGAATGAATACCTATAGTGAAAATTCAAAGTAATAAAATGATTTTTACAGTGAAAAAGTTCAAATGGAACTGATGGTTCCCAAATTACCCAGAGGTGAGTCCGCCTGGACTTTATTTTTCTAAACCTCTCTAAAAAGGTGAAATTTCACTTGTTTTGCCTCAATCTTGATACAGGGTACTTATTAAATGTTATAGTTTGGATTCCTAAAGCTTTTAGTCTACTAACCCATCATCCAAGGGTGGTTTTCACTATAAGTAATGGGTTTGTTTTAGGCGGACATTAGAATTTACATGTTTTACTATGTTCCATCTGAATTTACTTTAAAATGAAAACATCTATATTGATTCTGACACTTCTACATCCAACTCACAGATATAACCTTGCTTTGAGAGAAAGGATTATTAATTTACCCCTTTTAGAAGTGAAGATATAGTCTTTGTTGTGTTAGTGGCATTTTCGAGCCTGAAACCTGAAAAACAGGCTCAGGGCTTAGTACTAATACTGCAGTTTGCATAGTATTTGTTGTTGCATGCTGTATGCAGACAATTACAACTTTACACCTCAAACTGTGACCATTTGCTCTTCCCCTATATCTGTTGTGCAAAGGATTGTGGGTCAGAAGTAAAAGTACTATCACTTTTTAAAATATATTATCAAATTAAATGTGCAGAGGAAACAAATGCAATTTTTTTATTGGAAACAATTATAAAAAAAAGTATTTGCAAGATATACTTCATTTCAGTAACACAGAATTATTTGGTTATCTAAAACAAACAATCTTTTTAAACCAATGTAATGAGTTGTTATAGTATATAGTATAATGTAGTTATAGCACCCCATAGGACCTAGAACATGTGGAGTTCATTTTCAACAAAGTGTTTTACCTGGCCCTCTGTCAAAGACTCCAGGATGAAAGGGCAGATGCAGTACAGGCGGAAAACCACCAGGTGGCAGACCAGCCTGAACACAAGCTGGAGGGAAGGGGAAGTCATGGGTTTCCACTATTTTTATTTATTTAACAATAATATTCAGTTACAAATGATTAAAAATATTACAATGACTATAAAGCTAAATCAATGATGAATATCTAAAAAGGTATAAATGCAAAAAACAGGACTTTTATTTCAAAGTTGTCCTCACTTAAACAGTTCATAGAATATATTATTGGTGTGATTTTAAGTCATCATAGATAGTTTAAAAAAACACAAACATCAGCATTCTATGCAAAGAAATGTTAAAAATGTATAAATGATGCAGCAAAAAAAGCTGAACTCAACCAACAATACTCAAGTCTGAAAATATAGGCAATTAAGAATGAATAGCCAACAAGTTATAATACAAACTGCCTAAAGGAAACTCTTTATTCGCTGCAGTACTTCTACTGTTTCTCAAGCAAGATCTGAGTACTTCTACTTTTACTCAAGTACAAGATCTGTGTACTTCTACTTTTACTCAAGTACAAGATCTGTGTACTTCTACTTTTACTCAAGTACAAGATCTGAGTACTTCTACTTTTACTCAAGTACAAGATCTGTGTACTTCTACTTTTGCTCAAGTACCAGATCTGAGTACTTCTACTTTTAATCAAGTACAAGATCTGAGGACTTCCACTTTTACTCAAGTACAAGATCTGAGTCCTTCTCCTTTTACTCAAGTACAAGACCTGAGTACTTCTTCTTTTACTCAAGTACAAGATCTGAGTACTTCTACTGTTACTCAAGAACAAGATCTGAGTACTTCTGTTTTTACTCAAGTACAAGATCTGAGTACTTCTCCTACCTCTGGTCTAATGCAAAATAGCTAATGCTTACTTTTAGTATTGAATATCTTAACTCTCCTCCAACAGTGCAACATCTACTTAACATAAAAAGAAAAAGGTCCTAAAACCATGCATTTGTTTACGTTCCCTATGTTTGGAGGGAGGGAGCTGTTGATTAAACAGCAGGGGGGGGGGTCCTCCCCAAAGCTTCAAACCAGAGCAACAATTGAGAGTCTGTATTGGTCAATTTGACAAATGTTCCATCATCAATCCACGTTTTGTTGTTTGTCAGTTCAACGCAGTTTGGCTGTCTTCATACTCCTTTGAAGGTAAATCATAGTCATGCTGGTAATGGCAGGTCAACCTCTCTTCCTAACAATCATTCAGCTTGTTAACTTTTTCTTTGACCTTTCTTTGACCTTTTGCGATGGACTCTTTTATCTTTCTCCATTTTACCTTGCATCTCCTCCAGTTTCTCGACCTTCTCCGTGTCTGGCTTCTCTCTCATCTTCTCAATCAGGAAGTCCAGTTGCACCTGAGTGGACATCGAATGCACCTTCAGGGCGGTCTCATCCAGTTTGACCACATGTCCGAAAGACTCTTCCAGCCACTGATCTTTCTCCTCCTGAAGGTCTTCTATGATCTCCTCAAGAGTTTCCAAGAGGCTCGTTTTCTTCTCACTTTCTTCTTTACCCTTTTCATACATGTCTTTCATCTGTTGTCTGGTCGTCTTAAATTTCCGTGTCTTGCTCACATATTTCCAGGGTGTTTTCTGATGAGTTGGATCGCTGCACTCAGCCTCACATTCAGTGCATTGCTTTTCTTTCACGTGTTTGGATACGTGACACTTCCCAGTACACACGGTGCAGTAGAGCTCCTTCGTATGGCCTGGTACTTTACACTTTATGTTGCATTCAGTGCATTTGTATTGCAGGACCTCGCAGTGTTTTGGATACCAGGCCAGTGTGCATGGATGGTGACAGTTTTCCTGACAGACTGCACAGCAGACAGCTCCTCCATAGTTTAACCCCAACGCCCACCATCGTTTCTCACTGATCGCTTCTTTACATTTGAAGACCTCATCAAGCTCTACCTCAAAGTCCTTGTTATCTGTCATGTCTTGTTCGTGTTTCTTCAGGGCTTCATGAGTCCGTTGGATCACTCCCTGTTTCTTCTCAATAAACTCAATCCTCTCTTGCAGGTTGTGGATACAGGCTGTCAGTCCGATGCGTGCATTCAGCACTTCCACTGTCTTTGTCAGGTCCTGAGGTTTGGTGCTTTTCAGAAAATCTGCAAATTGGCGGAACTGGTCCTCTGTTGATACCCAAGCATACTTCAGAGCAAGCTCATTTTTCTTATTTTTCTTTGTTTTCTGGGCGTTATTAAATAGGAAATGAACAGGCTGATTATCATCGTCTTTTGCACACATGATCTGCGCATCTTTCAGGGCGTCTAGAACATTATCAGGGTCGAAGAAGTGTGAGTTTGTGATGAGGGCTACGATGTTTCTCTCGATGTCTTTCCCAAACAGAGACACAACTGAATCAAAGACGTACATCAGGCGCTCACTCAGTCGACAGTCTGTTGCTTTCACCACCAGACACACTGCATCGATTTCATGAACTCCGTCCCCGGAGCGGAACAAGTCCAAAAGTCTTTCGCTGACGAGGACATCTTGTTCAGTTCCTTCGGTATGTCCAAATCCAGGCGTATCAATGATGGTCAGAGAGAAGGGCAGAGTTTTATCTTCAGATCCAAAGAACTCGTACACCGTCACATCTGAAGTTTGACTTTCTGACTGACTTTTCTTCTCGTCCTGTGCGATCTGATACCAGACATCTTCTTCGAACTCCACTCCCATGGCGTAGTTGATCAGAGAATTGATCAGAGTGGTTTTTCCTGAGCCTGTCTCGCCCACAAGCAAGATGGTTTTGTTCATCTTTGTTGGATCTTTCTCACCAACAGTCAGTTTTCTTATTGAGCCAATTTTCCCGGTTTTGGTTATCAGGTCATAGACGGCGGGAGGTCCTGATTGGATCTGAACTTTCTTGTTGTTGATGTTGTCATATTTGGATGAGGTGTTCCTACGTACAAAAGTAAAGACATTAGCTCAAAAGCTACTGAATGGTATTAACTTAATATCAACTCAGAGTGAAACAGTTTAGTGTGTGTGTGTGTGTGTGTGTGTGTGTGTGTGTGTGTGTGTGTGTGTGTGTGTGTGTGTGTGTGTGTGTGTGTGTGTGTGTGTGTGTGTGTGTGTGTGTGTGTGTGTGTGTGTGTGTGTGTGTGTGTGTGTGTGTGTGTGTGTGTGTGTGTGTGTGTGTGTACCTAAATCCACCAACAATCCTTCAATATGATTAATTTCTGGGGTAACAATTTATATTGAGGTACACACATTCACCATCAACTAGTTCTTAATTAACATATATTAACATATAACAGTATATTGGCTCTTTATTAGTCATTATAAAAAACGTATTAATGCCGTGTTCTACATGACCATATTCTACAAGTAATAAGCCATTAGTTGAGAGTTTTTCCTCAATAACCCTCTAATTAGTGCTTATTTATTGCAAGTAAGGAAGTTGTTGTACATGACTTTTGCTGAGGGGGCTGCAGCACCCCCATCTGCGAGGCTCCACTAGCACTCGCACCAGCACCCCCAAACGCGGCACACCTACAGTGTAAGCACTCCACAGTTTCGCCGCTGCGAGGCTCCACTAGCAACCCCCCCAGCGTGTGTGAGGAGCTGCACAGATTGGTCCATTTGGGTATGGTCACGTCACTGTACCCAGGAAGAAAAAGAGAAATCTCTGGGGCAGCACAGACAGGTATTTTCTGTGTTAATGTTTTACTTGCAGCAGGTCTCCCTTGAAAGAGAGATCAATGATCTCAATGGGATTCACCTGGTTAAATACAGGTTTGAAATGAAATGAAACAGGGTGTACTTTGAGGGTTTGTGACTCTGCAGACCGTTTACATGCATACAAACCTTCATAACACACAAGGGGACGGGTAATAACCGGAAAAGCATGACATGGGACCTTTAACAAATATGATTTATTCTTCTGTAACAACAAGACATGAAACTGTAAGTGTTAATTGTGTCTAAATAACTCAAAATTAGGTACCTAAGAATATGTTTTGGGGTATTGACAGTTCATCTACCAATAGCAAGGTGATATTG
Source organism: Pseudochaenichthys georgianus (assembly GCF_902827115.2). Lineage (NCBI taxonomy): Eukaryota > Metazoa > Chordata > Actinopteri > Perciformes > Channichthyidae > Pseudochaenichthys > Pseudochaenichthys georgianus. The sequence continues at coordinate 42,210,452 of NC_047515.1, forward strand.
ACCTGTATGTTTCATATTTGCACATTTATATTTTTGTAAAATGTGTAGGCCTACTGAAGGTTAGACAGGAAACCGGGTACAGGAAGTAGGAGAAAGTTAACTGAATAGCATGGCAGTAGACTGCTACTAATTTTCCCTATGCAACCTGAAGAGTAAAAGGGTCAAGTCCGTCAGAAAGCAACACTGTAAGTGTAAATGTAAGCCTTACACTTACACTGTAAGGATTAGTAAAAATGTATTGTGTTTATGTGATGACATGTGGAGATGTTTAACACAATGAGAAAATGCGTTAGCATGCACGCTAGCGTTAGCATACACAGTAGCGTTAGCATCCATGCTAGGAGTATGTTTATCCAAAGCGACTAACATACTCAATACTGTGGGCAATCCCCATAGGAGCACTTTGGGGTGAAGCGTCTCAGGGACACAACGACATGCTGACTGCAGTGGGGTTAGAACCTGCAACGGGTGCTACGTCCCGCAGAGGGAGCTCAGCGGGGGGCACAACATTAAACACCCTCTCGTCTCTCTGAGGCGGCACCTGCTGTGAGGATGATGAGTGTGGTGGTTCTGGCGGCGGCAACTCTGTTCTTGCTCTTTAAAAAAAACCTGAACAACGATTGTTGTGACATCGTTAGTGAGTGCGGTATATTTTTTGTGTCTGTCCTCCTTCGTCTGCGCGCGGCCGCGAGACGTTCTACGATGTGTTTGCTCCTGTGCTTCGACTATGAGTTCGGCCTGATTACGTTAATTAATGTTGCTTTTAATTTTATTATTTTTTGAAAGGGAAACACATGTTTGCTCTTATTTTATTATTTTTTGATAAATTTGATCAAAAATGTTGGAAACTATATTTTCGCCCAGTGCCAGAGTGGGTGGGCCTAGGCCCAGTAGGCCCACCCATAACGCCGCGGCTGCATTTACATAAGGAGCCAGGAGCGCTGTGGCTGCCAGGAGCGCTGTGGCTGCCGGCCACGCACGCTGTGAGGGGCGGGGCTGACACACAGCCAGGTCAGGACACTCCGCGTGCAGCAGCCAAATTAATAATATAGCGACAAGCGGGAGACAACGTGTGACTTACTCGCGGGGAATTTAAAGTGAAATGGAATTGGTTACAAAACCTAACTACACATCTCGATTCTCCGGTGTGGCAGTATTTTGGATTTAAGTCAAATCAACGAGGCGAACCAACGGACTTGAATGAGCCGGGCGGTGTGTCGCATTTGTTTAAAAAAGGTAGCGACAAAAGCAGGTAATAGAGAACCGCAGTGACGCAGTTTTTTAAACCCGGATGTAAACTCCTTCCGGTTCCTTCGTCAAAACGCAATGCAATTTCTCCATAGGATTTTGGAAAATAGCTCGAAATAAGGTCTGTGGTTGAAACACATTGAAGAGACGGATCACGTTTTGTACACTTGACTGTTGTTTTAAGGAGGTTTTTTTTGCTTGTGAGACAATGTGTGCTCATATTTATTTATGTATATATATATATAGATAGATATATAGATAGAGAGAGAGAGCTCTGTTTTCCAGCCTGAGTCTATTTAATTTATTGTTTTGGTTGCGTGTGATTTAATTAATTTATTATAATTTAATTAATTTGTTTTATTTATTATATATCATTTATATATTTTAACATTATTTCACATTTCATTTGCCATGTTGAATGTCCAATAAAAGTTATGTTTGAAAGGCTGTACTTGAATTATTATTATATATTATCATTATGTCAGTGGTCTAAAATGGCCTTACAACAGTGCCAGCAATATTATCGTTTATCGCAATAATTTCCAGGAAGATTTATCGTCCAACAAAATGAATTATCGTGACAGCCCTAGGGGTAGGTAATTTTGGAGAAACCAGCTCGAGTGTGCTAGAATTTGAAAATACACAGCCGGAACAAATCAGCCACTTCCTTACAGAGCCCCTCCTCCAACACACACGAACGCGCACATGACCAATGAGGGCACGGGATAAATGTGTGCCCAGATGGAAGGCTGACAGGCAGGTAGGCCATCCAGTTACTTTAGCCGGCTCAGATGATTGGTCGTGCTTTTTACAGCGCCACGGCTTCCACAGATGAGATTTCTTTATGGATTTTTTGTCAAAGCACTTCAGATATTCATTGCTATCGGGATGTTCAGAGCTTTCCATGGAATACAACAACAAGTGTATCTCGAGCCGGTTTCTCAAACTTACCTACCCCACCTTTAACACTGAGACAGTATAGAGAGAACAGTACACCCAGCGCCATATAGAGAGATTATATGGCTCTGAGTACACCTATTGTGTAAGTACATACAAGCAGGTCACACAATCTGTGCTGTTGTATTTGTTGTAAGTGTCTCTACTGTAGGCCATTTTTATTATATGTACAACACTTTGGCTCGACCAGAAATCGTTTATAAATGTGCTCTCAGGGGTGCCCAACCTTTTTTGAACCGAGAGCTACTTTTAAAGTTGCCAGTATGCCGATATCTACCAGTCCAAATAGAGAGGCATAGCCATTACTGACATCCTACCAGGTAAATACACACTTCTACTTGTATACAACTGACCTTTGTACGATTAATACTTCATAAAATACTGCAGATCCTTTATCTTACCTCTTTCTAATCTACACACATACAAGTATTTAACTGAAGTTACACAACAGTGTTGTTGATACAGAGTTGGAGTTTATTCACACGTCACATACTACAGTGGGTAATGTTTTCAAGACGCATTGAACAGTGCTGCCACATGTGACACAGGGAAAAAAGAAAAGACGCTGAATCCTTTCTTTGCCATTATATAAAAATAGTGTTGCTACAAAAGTATAAATGAGGCTTACTAATAAGACGACTGAAGCTACTCAGGAATCTGCTGCCAACGTGCAATAAAAAAGACACAATTAATAGAATCAAACCCTTTTTTGTTGCATTTTAGTAGAGTATACAAATAAATGCCTTTAATAGGATGCAAGCAACACTAGTTTTTTAACCTGAATTGATAATAGACTATAATCAATTTAAGTTTGCATTCTTATACCATTTTGTACAATAATTATAATGACTAAGTTCAAACAAACTAAAACTCACAGCTGATTAATAATGGTATCCAACTTGTGACGACCCCTCCCCCCTTCTGCCTGGCTGTCCTCTGGCAGGTACTGGGAGTGTCGTCCTGTTTGTGCCCGCCCATCTAGAGGCGGAGCTACAAGAAGGTATAAAGGTTGCCCAGCTGCAAGGATCAAGCTCTGATTCAGATCCTGGCATGCTGCAGCAACCTCAGCCTACAGCCTGTGCTAGGTTTGATGCACCCTCCAACATGCTACAACACCCTTCCACACACCCACACACTACTGACAGTCTGATTCTTACATACATTATTCATCAGAGGTGTTCTTCTATAACCTGTTAAATAAATATATATTTGGCATTTAACTCTGTGTGGCCTCCCTGTTTGTTCCAGCCTTTGGAAGGTTGTAACAAGTGGGGGCTCGTCCGGGATCATTTCCGGTGCTGGATAAAGGACATGGTGACCTATTTCAGTCAGGGAGTGTTCACACAGCTTGTTGGTTGACTCTGAGTTTGTAGGGGAAAATAGGTCAGGTTGATCTTACTCTGGCTAAGTAACTGGTCTTACTCGCAGTTGTGTTTCTGTCCAAGGCAAGCTATGTTTTCCGGTATTGCTGTTTTGTGTTAAAGGCTGTCAAATGTTTGGCACCTTCTTGTGGCTCCGCCTCTAGATGGACGGGCACAAACAGGACGACACTCCCAGTACCTGCCAGAGGACAGCAAGGCAGGGAGCACAGCCAGGCAGAAGGGGGGAGGGGTCGTCACAAACTTGAGTTTGTATTATATCAAAAACCTGTTGAAATGCTACTGTTATTGTTGTTGTTTACTGTCCCCAAAAGCGCTTCGGCAGCGATGGTCGGCAGCCTCCAGGAATGCTTCTTTCACAACTTCGCCGTCTTTGAAAGACTTCATGTGTTTCTCAAGAACGTGACTGACACGGTAAGATGCTCTGGTAGCAGCCTTGCTCTTGTTGTTGGGCCTGGTGAAAATGGACTGCTGTGCATTTAGCTGTCCTCTCAGGCCCCTCCCCTTTAGCTGTCCTCTCAGGCCCCTCCCCTTTTGGGAGCGCAGAATTAGGAGGGAAATCTGTCTCGTAGCGTTTGTGCACTGTTTTGAAATGCCGCTCCTAAATTACCCTTCTTCGATAAAGCCACGCTCGCATTGCAGAAGAGACAGATGGACTTTGAATTGGAATAGATACAAAAATAATCATCTTCCCACTCGGAGTGAAAATTATATATTTTGGGCTCTTTTGCTTCTGCCATAATTGCGGTCTTGTGTGTGTGCGGACTGTCCCTCCTGTTGACACGGACAACGTCAGCGAAATACTGCCCACTGCCCACCAGCCACGCCCCGACACATGGGGTCACGCCGGCCAATCACAAAGCTTTGATGCGTTCAAGTGCATTATTCTGGCACAGGAAGATTATGTTATAGGACATTAACGATAAAACAGAATATCGTTGTTCTATTTTTAGACAAATCTCGCGATCGACTGGGAATCTCCCCAAGTCAAGTTTCAGGGGTGCCCAACCAGTCGATCGCGATCGACCGGTCGATCGCGATCGACTGGTTGGGCACCCCTGAAACTTGACTTGATTTGATTTGACAGTATGATCACAAATACGTACAATCTGTTAAAAATCTGTTTTTATTAAAAAGTACAGGCTGCATGTGTTCTTCTCAGCCTTGGAGAAACTTGACATGTTTTGGGATGTGTCTGAACCTCTCTTTCGTGGTTCATTAATAAAGCAGATATTTCAACGTGAGCCTACTTTGTTCATGTGCTGTTGAGGTTAATTTCAGTAGTTGTGTGCTATAATGTATTTACAAAGTGTGAAGAGGAGGCAACTCTAGAATAGGGAACCTGTTCAGGTCAATTCGAGTCAAACTACTAGCTTATTGGTTATGAACAAGACTTCACTTTAAAATAGGGAACATGTTCTTAGATATAAATACCTAATTTTGAGTTATTTAGTCACAATTAACACTTACAGTTGCATGTCTTGTTACATACGAATAGATATTTTGTTAAGAGTTATTATGGGAGAATTGCTATTCTTTGTGGTACTACCGCCTTATTAGGCCCATATTGAGCAGAGCATATTAAGACCCAAACTCATGTTCAACAACTTCCTTACTTGTAATAAATAAGCACCAATTAGACGTTTATTGAGGAAAAACTCTCAACTAATGGCCTATTACTTGTAGAATATGGTCATGTAGAATAAGGCATTAATAAGTGTTTTATAATGACTAATAAAGAGTCAATATACTGTTAATATGCATGTTAATTAACAACTAGTTGATGGCTAATTTGTGTACCTTAATATAAAGTGTTACCATATTCTATCACCGACATGCAGCACCTCCTAGACTTTCACTCATGTATAGACCACTCCCTTACCCAGGATAACAAAACCCCTCCCTTCGTGCCTGTAACTTCCTTCTTTCAGAACAAAGAAACTAAATGAGAGTTTTAACATGGACTTTCACTCCCAGAATTAATATCATGCACGCATTGTAGTTCAAAAGTAAAAATTCTGCTTTGTATTTGTCCTGCTAGATTCCTTTTGATTGTCCGTCTATGTTTCTTGTAGTTATTTAATTGCTCTTTTTACTGCACTGCTAGTGTACAGTTTTATTATGCTTCCATCTTTATTGTATATCTGTAACCCTGGCAAAACTATTTCCTTTGTGATAAATAAAGTCCTATCTTTTCTTATCTTATGTTGTGAGGAAAAATGTCTACTGTAGACGCATTATAAGTAGTGCAGTGTATAAGTAAGTGATAAAGTAAAATTGCTCCTTTATGCAAATATTATAAGGCAAGGCAAGTAGCACTTTTCAACACAAGGCAGTTCAAAGTGCTTTACAAAAAACGAAAGACATTAAGAAAATGGCATTTAAAATCAGTCATTAAAAAGAAAAGCTAATAAAATAAACATAAAAAGAAAAAAATACATGGATAGATATGATATGAATAGTTCAATTAAAAGCAGCGGCAAAAAGAAAAGTCTTCAGCCTGGATTTAAAAGTAGTCAGAGATCTGTATTTTAATAATGTGTTTTGTTTTAGATAAAATCATCCACCATCACCATCCTGACTGCAACAACGGCTATATTGATTCACTTTGCACATAATGTAGTTGTCACAGTCTTAAGGAGAACCCAAATGCAGCACTCGAGAAACCAAGGAGAATTGGTAATATCCTTTATTGGAGATTCCACTGGATCGGAGGAATACCAACCGGGCAGTATAACGCACCGGAGGACAGCGGGCAGAAGGTGAGTCAGGGACAGGCAGAGGGTCAGGGAGTAAGCGAGGCGGTCAGCGTGGATACAGGCAGGGTCGGATAACAGGCCAGGCAGGATAGTCGAGGGACAGGCAGGATCAGGAAACAGGCAGAGCAGGCAGGTCGGGGACAGGCAGGGTCGGAACCGGGTAGGCAATCTAGTGTTGAACGCGGGAGAGACAAGCATGAGGCAAAGTACAATCTGGCAAAGAGTGTGTGTCAGGTGCGAGTTTAAATACTGGCAGAAGCTAATGGGTGCAGAAGAGAAAGAGAGTGAGTTAACGAGTGGGTGTGGAAAACAGGTGAGACAGGTGAATGGAAAACTACTGGTGAATGATGGAGCAGACTATGACAGAACCCCCCCCTTAATGGACGGCTCCTGACGTCCCTAAATGCTAATCTACAGATGAAGGTGGGAGGTGGGATTAGTACTCATCTGAAAAAGTTCTTTCCGCCTCCCTCTCCTGCCCCCTGTGGGAATCTGCATCTTCATCAGAAGCCTGCCCCTCGCTGTCCTCCTCTGACGAGCTGACGGTAAGAGGAGAGACTCTCCCTGTGTCTCTGCCCGTCAACGTGACGGTCTTAGACGGTTGCTCGGGATTACGCCGATGGAACTCCCTGATGAGCCGGGGGTCCAACACATGACGAGCTGGAACCCAACACCTCTCCTCAGGGCCGTAACCCTTCCAGTCCACCAGGTACTGGACTCCTCTTCCTCTGCGACGGGAACGAAGAAGTCGTCGGAGAGTGTACGTAGGCCCGCCGTCAATCATCCGGGGGGGTGGTGGGGGAGGGATCGCAGGAACCAAGGCACTCTCTCGGACAGGTTTGATCCTGGAAACGTGGAAGGTGGGATGGATCCGCAGAGTCCGAGGCAGTCTTAGCCTTACTGCTGCGGGATTGATTATTCTGACAATCTCAAACGGTCCAATGAATTTAGGTGCAAGTTTCTTTGAATCCACCCGTAAAGGAATATCCCGGGAGGAAAGCCATACCTTTTGGCCCACCTGGTAGACAGGTGCTTCAGAACGTCGGCGGTTGGCAGAGGAGGCGTACCGGTTGGCCGAACAGACGAGAGTTCTCCGGGCTTGATTCCAGGTCTGTCGACAACGACGGATGAAAGCCTGGACGGACGGACAGGTAACCTCCCTCTCCAGGGCCGGAAACAGAGGGGGTTGAAGCCCGTAAGCACACTGAAATGGGGACAGCTTGGTGGCCGAACTGACCAGAGTGTTGTGGGCGTACTCGACCCAGAGCAGCTGTTTAGCCCAGGCCGCTGGGTTCTTGGAGACTATACATCGTAAGGTTGTCTCCATCTCCTGGTTCTTTCTTTCTGTCTGACCGTTGGACTGCGGATGGAAACCGGATGACAGACTGACCGTGGCCCCAAGGAGCGTGCAGAATTCCCTCCAGAACACCGAGGTAAATTGAGGACCACGATCGGAAACCACATCAGTAGGCAGCCCATGGAGCCGGAACACATGGAGCAGGACCAGCTCTGCCGTCTCTTTAGCTGAGGGGAGCTTGGGTATCGGCACAAAATGAGCCATCTTACTGAATCGGTCTACCACCGTCAAGATGGCAGTGTGTCCGTTGGACGGTGGCAGACCAGTAACAAAGTCCAAAGAAATGTGAGACCAGGGGCGATGAGGGATAGGCAGAGGTCGTAGGAGACCAGCAGGAGCTTGGTGAGAAGACTTGTTCTGATTGCAAACGGGGCAGGCATTAACAAATTCCCTGGTGTCCTCCTTAAGTGTTGCCCACCAGAACCTTTGCTGGACTACCTCCCATGTGCGTTGGATCCCAGGATGGCAGGTGAGTCTGGAGTTATGAGCCAACTGGAGAACATCAGACCTCAACGTCTGCGGAACGAACAGGCGGTTCGGAGGACAGGCACTGGGTCCCGGCTGGTCCTGCTGGGCAGCCTTGACCCTCTCCTCCACCTCCCAGATGAGGGCGGCGACGAGCTGAGAAGTCGGAAGGATGGTGTCCAAGCCCCTGGGAATGTTACCTCCCTCTCCAAACTGACGAGAAAGAGCGTCAGCTTTAATGTTCCGAGAACCAGGGCGGTAGGAGAGGGAGAAATTGAACCTAGTGAAGAAAAGGGCCCATCTAGCCTGTCGGGAATTCAGTCTGCGGGCCGACCGGATGTACTCCAAATTCTTGTGGTCGGTCCACACCAGGAAAGGTTGACTGGTCCCCTCGAGCCAGTGACGCCACTCCTCCAGAGCCAACTTCACTGCTAGCAGCTCCCGGTTTCCCACATCATAATTCCTTTCCGCTGGAGTCAAACGCTTTGAAAAGAAAGCACAGGGATGGAGTTTTTGGCTGTCCATTGCTCGCTGAGACAGGATGGCTCCCACCCCCATATCAGAAGCATCCACCTCCAAAACAAACTGTCTTACAGGATCGGGTACTCGGAGGATGGGGCCGGAGGTGAACCTCGCCTTAAGGTTCTGGAATGCCTCCTCAGCCGAGGAGGACCACTGGAACATGACCTTAGAGGAGGTCAGGGCTGTGAGAGGAGCGGCCAAGGTACTGTATCCACGAATGAACCTCCGGTAGAAGTTGGCGAACCCGAGGAACTGTTGTAGCCGCTTCCGGGAATCTGGAACCGGCCAGGAAGTGACTGCATCAACCTTGGCAGGATCCATCTCGATGCTCCCTTGTCCCACGATGTATCCCAGAAAAGAGACAGAGGATGTGTGAAACTCGCACTTCTCCGTTTTAACAAACAGCGAGTTCTCGAGTAATCTCCTGAGAACCGCCTGGACGTGGTGCACGTGTTCTTTCAGTGTCTTGGAAAAGATCAGGATGTCATCCAAGTAAACAAACACGTGTCGGTCCAACATGTCTCGGAGCACATCATTTACCAACGCCTGGAATACTGCAGGGGCGTTGGTAAGCCCAAAAGGCATGACTAGGTACTCGTAGTGCCCCGAGGTGGTGTTGAAGGCGGTCTTCCACTCATCCCCCTCGCGAATACGTACCAAGTGGTACGCGTTACGCAAGTCCAGCTTCGTGAATATGGTTGCTCCCTGCAACAACTCAAATGCAGAAGAGATAAGAGGCAGTGGGTATCGATTCTTGATTGTAATGTTATTAAGACCCGATTGAAAGTCGATACAGGGCCTTAGGGTCTTGTCTTTCTTCTCTACAAAGAAGAACCCTGCGCCAGCAGGTGATGAGGACGGGCGAATAATCCCAGCCGCCAGAGCGTCATTGATATAAGTCTCCATGGAAACTCTTTCCGGAGCAGACAGGGAGTACAATCGACCCCTGGGAGGGCTGGTGCCGGGATGCAGGTCGATGGCACAGTCGTAGGGCCGGTGTGGTGGTAGGGAAGTAGCCCTCGACTTGCTGAATACTTCCTTGAAGTCCAGATATTCCGGTGGAACTCCTGTAACATCCAGAACTTGGCTGGGGTTCCCCGAGCGTTGAGGCGCGGCAGCCTGTTTCAGACAGATCTGATGACAAGAGGGGCTCCATCCCAAAATGGCTCCCGTCTCCCAGTCAATGTTAGGGTTGTGGCGGCGGAGCCATGGGTAACCCAGGATAAGCGGGATATGTGGAGACCGGAGAACATGAAACTGAATTGTCTCGTGATGGTTCCCAGACAGGAGCATGTGAACGGGTACAGTCTGATGAGTCACTGTCCCCAGCAGGTGACCGTCTAAGGCGTTGGCTGGAACTGGGCGAGATAAGGGAACCCGGTCTATACCCAACTGCAGCATAAGCTCTTCATCCATAATACTCGCGTCCGAACCAGAGTCAATAAAAACTGCAAGAGCCTGAGAGCTATCCGGCAATAGCAACCTGGCGTGGCTCAATGGTCTCTGAGTGGGAACAAATCCAGGGGTTTGGCTCACCAGTATGTTCCCCATTACTGCTGAGCCTTGCCTTTTACCGGGCAGTGAGAAACGAAATGGCCGGCCCGGCCGCAGTAGAGACACAGGTTACGACGTCTGCGATGCTCACGTTCCTCCAAAGTGAGGTTGGTGCGACCCACCTGCATGGGCTCATCCCCCCCTGGTTGCGGCTCTGGAGTGAGGTGAGGAGTCGCAGCCAAACTCGGACGTCGGGGCGCCCAGGCATGTTGAACTTCCGCCGATCGTCGCTCCCGTCTCCGTGTCTGGATGCGCCGATCCATGCGGGAAGTCAGTTCAATCAACCCATCCAGTGAATTGGGCAAATCAAACGACACAAGCTCATCTTTGATGTAATCCGCCAATCCACGCAGATAGGCGTCACACTGGGCTGCAGAATTCCAGTTGCTGAGGCGGCTCCGGGTGCGAAACTCAATGGCATAATCCACTATAGATCCATTACCCTGGCTCAGGTTCAATAGTCCTCCTGCAGCGTCTGGACCCACAGACACGGGTCCAAACACCTTGCGCAGCTCCGCAGAAAAAGCGGGGAACGAAGAGCAGGCGGGTGTTTGTTGCTCCCATTCCGCTGTGCCCCACAGTCGGGCTTTCCCAGTCAAATGATTGACCGTGAACGCCACACGAGCAGCTTCAGAAGCGAAAGTGTGTGGCTGCAGTGCAAACAGGATAGAACAGTTCGTAAGAAACGGGCTGCAGCCCTCCGGTTCCCCGGCGTAGCGCTCCGGAGTTCCCACCCGAGGCTCCGGGGTAAATCCCATCAGAGGTGATGCAGAAGCGGGTGTCGACGGCATAGGAAGAGGCGCTGGAGCGGCCACTCCTGCCACTAGCTGCTGCACAGTAGCCGTTAGCTGCTGTAGCTGCGCAGCTAAATAGGTTAGCGTCTGGTCATGTGAAGATGTAGCATGATGAGCCTCGGTGGCCAGGGCGGCTATCGAGGCTTCCTGCCTCTGGAGAGCGTCCTCAACTCTCTCGAAACGGTCTCTTGGTGAAGAGGAGTGCGCTGGGTCCATGTTCTGGCCAGATTGTTCTGTCACAGTCTTAAGGAGAACCCAAATGCAGCACTCGAGAAACCAAGGAGAATTGGTAATATCCTTTATTGGAGATTCCACTGGATCGGAGGAATACCAACCGGGCAGTATAACGCACCGGAGGACAGCGGGCAGAAGGTGAGTCAGGGACAGGCAGAGGGTCAGGGAGTAAGCGAGGCGGTCAGCGTGGATACAGGCAGGGTCGGATAACAGGCCAGGCAGGATAGTCGAGGGACAGGCAGGATCAGGAAACAGGCAGAGCAGGCAGGTCGGGGACAGGCAGGGTCGGAACCGGGTAGGCAATCTAGTGTTGAACGCGGGAGAGACAAGCATGAGGCAAAGTACAATCTGGCAAAGAGTGTGTGTCAGGTGCGAGTTTAAATACTGGCAGAAGCTAATGGGTGCAGAAGAGAAAGAGAGTGAGTTAACGAGTGGGTGTGGAAAACAGGTGAGACAGGTGAATGGAAAACTACTGGTGAATGATGGAGCAGACTATGACAGTAGTAAGGTGGTGAAGCGGCATTTCATTGTTGTTTGAGGAACGTTAGTATTACTCACATTTCCATGGTGACTGGTTGCAGGAGCTTTAGAAAGCAGGTTTTTCTGGATGGAAGAAAAATATAATATATATTTCAACGACAAACCAGAGAGACTGTTTACAAAATAATGTAAATCAAACTATGCGGGACAGGCTGGCCAAAAACATCAGGGAGATCTGGGCCAGCCACACTAAAAGGGCCAGATAGTAACTAGTATATTTACTATATATAAGTACAGTATGTGGCACAGTGTTGCACTACAACATTGGTACAACAGGTGATGGGTGCAAAAAGAATAAGCAGCCAGTAGTAGAATTTTAACAACAGTGATGTTACAGATTAAATGACCTTGACATTTGAAAGCAGGAAGTGATCTTTATTATTATTGTTTTATTGTATAAGTGGTTGTATTTCTTGCATTACTTAGAATTGCGAGGAAACAAATCTGACTTTTTTCACACAAATGTAGATAGATATTAAAACAGAACATTAGACAGACCATAAAACCCCCCAGTAAGTGCACAGTCAAAGTTGTTATACGTTATTATTACAAGATGGCTGCCATTTTTTGAACGGTTTTCTGAGGTTTTAAAAAAAAATCTGAGTTCTAAATCAAATCACTTTTTCTCAGGGTTCTGCCTAAAGTGTTCTTACCTGTTTGCTTGTTTTCTGGAGACGAGGAGGCGGAGAGGAGAAACTGTTTTAAATACCAGACAGGGGGAGGGGGCAGGAAGATCTATGGTCACGTGATTTCCCAGAAACAGTCTCAGGTACAAACAGATGAGTGATTAAAGCTGATAAAACATTGTGTTGGGACCGCTGCATAGCCCAGATGCTGGGGTTGTTGTGAAAGCAAAAACACACGTGTCTCTTCAGGTAAACCCCTCTCTCACACATACCAGATACAGCAGAATCAGAAAGCCTTTATTCGTCACACAGCGGGGCAACGTACAGGGTCCGAGCAGCAAGGTGCCGATAAAAGGCAAAAGGAACAAGAATAGATTTTCATTTTAAATACAAAATAACCTTTGTTTATCCCCCTATTCAGTGTTCGCTGGTTTATGTTAGACACTAACAGTTATACACCCTATACAGAATACAGGTAGAAGGGACCAGTTAAGGTATAAAGGCTTTCTTTTTTTATAGCATGTGCTTAATTTTTGTAGAAATTCTTTAAAGGTGGGGTAGGTAATTTTGGAGAAACCAGCTCGAGTGCGCTAGAATTTGAAAATACACAGCTGGAAAAAATCTGCCACTTCCTCACAGAGCCCCTCCCCCAACACACACGAACACGCACATGACCAATGAGGGCACGAGATCAGTTTGTGCCCCGATGGAAGGCTGACAGGCAGGTAGGCCATCCAGTTACTTTAACCGGGCCGGCTCAGATGATTGGTCGTGCTTTTTACAGCGCCACGGCTTCCACTGATGACTTTTTTTTATGGATTTTTTGTCAAAGCACTTCAGATATTCATTGCTATTCTTTTACACACACATACGGGTATTGGGCCGAGCGCGACACCGTACTTCCGGTATCAGCCGTTTTACGCGAGGTGCAAGCAGCCGTACACCGTCTAGGTGTTGCTAAGCTTCCTGTACTGAATATCATAGTCTATTGCCTTAATCAATATCTAGTCAACTCTAAAACACCACATATGCAATGGCATGATAATATTATTGTGACAAGTGGGGTATTCACCTGGTGTTTCCAGAAGATAGACGGAGATGCAGCCAAAATCGACGAAGGCCACTGTCGTTTTTCCATACATCTGCATCAGTCTGTAAGGGCAATCCGGCAACCCACACAGCTCTAGTTCACGCTGGTAACGACCTCGAGCACACCCCTCAAGTCCAGAGATGTGATCCGAAGACATGCAGTGATTTCTTCGGTCGTTAATTCAGAAAAAAAAACTAGTGCGCTCTGCCTGGCTACGTTAGCTAGCTGTTTATATTTGCACCTCCAGGATATTTGCACCTCCAGGAAAATGGCGTATTTATATATATATATATATATATATATATATATGGCGCGCGTTGCATTGTGGGTAGCTCGTGACGTTACTGTGTGTGAAAGAATCGGGATGTCAAGAGCATTCCATGGAATATAACAAGTGTATCTCGAGCCGGTTTCTCAAACGTACATACCCCACCTTTAAGTAACGTTTAATTTTTTTATTTATGTTTTATGGAAAGACAGATTTTTTTTAAATATACAGCGCAGAATATGTTCTACAAGGATGGGGAATCATTTGAAGTGACTGAATCCTCTTTTTCCCATGCCTACTAAACTAAAGGGTAAAATATTAAAGGATGTGTCCTGGCTCCTCAGTTTCGACTCTATTTTAAGTATTTTAATTTAAATGTTCACCTTGATACTCTTTAACAAATTGTACCTTCATGTAAATGTTTTCTGTACTTCACTTAAAGTACTAATACTGCAGTTTACGTAGCATTCGTTGTTGCATGCTGACAATTACAACTTTACACCTCAAACTTTGACCATTTGCTCTTCCCCTATATCTGTGGTGCAAAGGATTGTGGGTCAGAACCAATGTAATGATGGTGTGTGAGTTATTATAGTTGTTAGAGAATATTTATTCTCTCTTCCTAAGTGTCAAATAATAATTCTTCCTTACTCCTAAGATATTTAACATTTATTGTAAACTAGTTAAAAGGTCTAGAGATAGGCTGGTCAGACGTGGCAACCCACCCGTGCAGTCAGAACCTTTTGCTGCTGTGACTTGTGATATGAATTCTCCGGCCGTTGACTTATAATAAACTACCAGTGTTTGACATCAAAGCTCCAACTCTCCTCGTGTCTCTCTGAGTCCTGACTCTCCATTGCTGCAGAAGTTGCCCTTACAATAGTATATAGTATAATGTGTAGTTATAGCACCCCATAGGACCTAGAACATGTGGAGTTGTGTTCATTTTAAACAAAGGAAGTGTTTTACCTGTGCAGATGCAGTACAGGCGGAAAACCACCAGGTGGCAGACCAGCCATGAACACAAGCTGGAGCAGTGCTTCTCAAAGTGTGGTCCGCGGACCACTGGTGGTCCGTGAGTATATTGGGAATATTTCACATTTGAAATAAATAAATATTTAAGTTTTCTGCACTCTCGCGGGAATATCTCTGCAATGGAACGAGCTTAAGTTTCACTTTCTATTGCATGATATATCCCAGGGCAACACCTTCGTCACACATGTTGCCACTTGTTTGTACCATTTTCAAGCGATATATAATCTGTTCTAGAAAAACGATGTGTTTTGGGATATTTGTGGAGGTAGGTGGTCCGCGAGTGTTTTTTTATTGGTTAAGTCCTTGGTATGAAAAAGTTTGAGAAACACTGGGCTGGAGGGAAGGGGAAGTCATGGGTATCCACCATTGTTATTTATTTAAAAACAAGGTAACACTTTATATAAAGGTACACAAATTAACCATCCACTAGCAGTATATTGGCTCTTTATTTGTCATTATAAAACACTTCCTAATTCCTTATTCTACATGACCAGGCTCCTCCATAGTTGAACCCCAACGCCCACCATCGTTTCTCACTGATCGCTTCTTTACATTTGAAGACCTCATCAAGCTCTACCTCAAAGTCCTTGTTATCTGTCATGTCTTGTTCGTGTATCTTCAGGGCTTCCTGAGTCCATTGGATCACTCTCTGTTTCTGCTCAATAAACTCAATCCTCTCTTGCAGGTTGTGGATACAGGCTGTCTGTCCTATGCGTGCATTCAGCACTCCCACTGTCGTTGTCAGGTCCTGAGGTTTGGTGCTTTCCAGAAAATCTGCAAATGGACTGATCTGCTCCTCTGTTGATACCCAAGCATACTAGCAAGCTCATTTTTCTTATTTTTCTCTGTTTTCTAGGCGTTATTAAAAAGGAAATGAAAAGGCTGATCATCCTTGTCTTTTGTGTACATGATATCTTTCAGAGCGTCTAGAACAGGGGTTTTCAAAGTGTGGGAAGGTGAGCCTCCCCTCAGAGGACATAAGAACAGCCATGCCCCCCCTCCCAAGTAGTATTGCTATTATTGTTGTTGTTGTTGTTGTTGTTGTTGTTGTTGTTATTGCTATAATGCAGGGGCATTCAATTGCATTTCAAAGAGGTCCAGTAAGAGAAAATGTCATTACATGCTCTGTTTTCGCTGTCTACCTTCCGCCATTTGAAATGAGTCCGACTGTTTCTCTCCTCTTGTCTCGTCTCTGTGTGTGTTTGAATCTATCGTGCTCACGGACTGCACCGATTTGATTGGCTGAGTAGCGTCACCCCCTTAAAACATTAAACAATAACTTTTTTTATCCTTTTTATCTTTATGTTTTAAAAACATTTTTTAAATGTTTTAACATTTTCAACATCGTGGATAAATCCTTATATGCTCCCGGCAACACACTGAACATCAACTTTGCCTCCTTATTACACTCACCCCTACTTTAGTGGGAACAATGAGTCTGCGTCATTGATGCGTACAGGCGGATGATGCGGGGATGCAATGGAGACAGGAATCAGCTCAGATCCAACCTGATCTCACCAGAATGCGTGACTCCACCACGACTCCTTAACACCACAATGCGTGGTGGAGTCACGAACTTTGTGACATTTAGGTGTCGGCACCACGCAAACAACCCCAATGTAAAGTGAATGAGGCTCTTTTGTCGTGGTGCACACACGCATTTCTACAACGTCCTGCAGTGAGATTTTAAAATCTACTTTATAGCTTGTAGTAACTCGCGGGAGGCTTCTTTTATTTTATTTGTATTCATAATAATTTTTATTTTTCGTCAGAATGTATTATGGTGCATTAGTTACGATTTTGTGTTCTCAAAAAACAGTGCATTGTGTGTAATACAACTGGGATTTGTATTACATTAGTTAGTTTTTAAGGAAGGCCAGAGCTTCAGCTGTGTCCAATAGATTGTTCCCTTTAGTTAACGTTTTTTAAAAGAACATTATATTCCGATTTGATCATGTCCCCTTTATTGTATTACGGAGAGCAATGTGAGCGTCCATTCCCATTGGATAACGGAGGATTTTACACCCGGAAGTAAGTATTCCTCTTACTGTCGATTTATTTTACAGTGATATCTGCACTACTCATCAACTAAAAAACATTTGTGTACAATGCTTTTGTAATTTTCCCCTTCGATTCGGAGAAACAAATATGTGTTCAGTTTAGGGTGGCCGAAGACACTACACTACCCAGAATCCTCAGCTATCGTTTGGGACTCCACCATGTGCTTTGCTTGACAAACCCCGTGATTTGTCCTCAAGCTCTGTGATTGGATGTTGGAGTGGCAGTGCGTGAAGCTTACGCTGAGCGACAAACGGCATTTTGAAATGCAATGAAACCCATCGACGGCACACTATTCAAAACAGGAATCGAACGTCTCCTCCCCCCCCCCCCCCCTTCGGTCACAGGCTCCTCCAACAGTGCTACACAATAAAACAGATACACAGAAAAAATAGTGCAAGTCAATACAAAAAGAAAAATAGTAAAAAGTGAAATAGTGCAATAAGAGTCTATACAAGGGATTGGAATATGATATATTAAACAAATCATTTCTAAGTAGCAGCCAGATTAATGATATGGATGTTATTTCAAAGTTCAGGTGTTTAATAGTCTTATGGCCTGTGGGATGAAACTGTCCCTGAGTCTGGTGGTTTTAGTCCGGATGTAAGATAAGATAAGATAAGATAAGATGGTACTTTATTGATCCCAATTTGGGACATTGTTTTTGTTGCAGCAGCATAAAAGACAAGGCATTTTACAATAAAACAAAACCACAAATAAACAAGAATAGAAAAAAAAGAAAATAGAAAATATACATGTAGATATTATATATGCAAATATACATATTCAAAAATATATGACAATGGAATATGGAATATCAAATATTGAACAGATTATATATGTGTACAATGTACAGCGAGGTTGTATTAGAGAAACTATGGAGCAGAGAGTTCTCTTCCAGCCAGAGGGGATTTATTGGACAGAGTTATTGCAGTGGGCAGGAATGTGTTCCTGTATCGGTCCTTGTGACAGCGGAGCTGCAGCAGTCTGTTGGAGAAGGAGCTCCGCTGACTGTCCAGCTGCAGGTGGAGAGGATGGGTGGGTTATCCATCATGGACAACAGCCTGTTCAGTGTCCTCCTCTCCACCACAGCTTCAAAGGGGTCCAGCTTGATGCCGATGACAGACCCAGCTTTCCTGATCAGTTTATTGATCCTGCTGGTGTCACCGGCTCTGATGCTGCCCCCCCAGCAGACCACAGCAAAGAAGAGTGCACTGGCCACAACAGACTAGAAGATCTCCAGCATCTTGCTGCACACGTGGAAGGATCTCAGCTTCCTCAGAACATAGTCTGCTCATCCCCTTCTTGTACACAGCGTCAGCGTTGATCCTCCAGTTCAGCCCATAAGTGCACTCCCAGGTACTTGTAGTCTCCACAACAGCACATCCTCTCCTAGAATGCGGCTGTTGTGCCAGACGGCAGCAGACAGAACAGTTTGTGGCTGGGGTGATGGGGGTCTTTTATAATCCTGAGGGCTTTCTTTAAGGTTAACCAGGTATATTTACTCCACTACATTTATTTTAGTTACTTTACAGATTCTGATTAATGATGTGAAATATAAACAACCCTTAAAGCAGACTTTAGTTACACCTGAGTAAAATACAGGGAAGGTGATTGTCAAGTGCCAACAATCAGGAGAGATGTTTGATTGGAGGACTGCAAGCCAGTTGAGTAGCACTTGAAATGTTTTGGCTCCATGAAGCCTGATGTACTTTATGATTCTGTTTTCTTCAAGCTTGTATTTTGTTGGTCGAACGCACTTATTGTAAGTCGCTTTGGATAAAAGCGTCAGCTAAATGCAATGTAATGATTGTTGGTGCTTGAGAAGACTACATATTTATCTGCAGATCCCTATAAAGTATATACATTACTCGTTATTCTCTACAAATAGTTAATTAAAAACTGTATATAATTGCTATTTTGGACATCCCTTTTCAAGATTTCAATATTACTCTAAACGTGTAATAACGTGCTTTAACCAGTAGGTGGTTTGGGTTAAAAATCTGTCAAGTTTACAGTGTTAACAAAATAAAATATACTGCTGTTTCTGGTTTAGTTTACGACGGATATATTCTGTTATTATTTTGATATTTGTAACAAAAAAGCGATGGAAAAACCCCACAGCAACACAGAAAAGATGGTCTTGACATGAGTAGTTAATAAAAAACAATAATATCAAAACAAATTATTACTACTAACTTTATTGTGAAATTAAAACAGAACGGTAAAAGAATAGTTTCCGGTCTATTTTGAGGCCAGATCTCTGTAGATAAATAAAGAACTACGACAGATGTGTACTATTTACAATGCATTCATGTGATGGCTTTCAAAGAGTAAAGCAAGCACTGCTGAATAAAGTATGATTTATCTTTTACAAAACGTTTTTTATATGGAATGCAGTTGGAGGTCAACCAATCACAGAGCTTGAGGCAACGCGGAACAATAGCTGAGGATTCTGGGTAGTGTAGTGTCTTCGGCCATCCTAAACTGAACAAATATTTGTTTCTCCGAATCGAAGGGGAAAATTACAAAAGCATTGCACACAATTTAAACCAATCAATGTTGTGTAATCAACAAGGATACTCTGGTGTTTTTGAGTTGATGAGTAGCGCAGATAGCACTGTAAAATCAATCGACAGTAAAGAGTATACTTACTTCCAGGGTAAAATCCTCCGTTATCCAATGGGAATGGACGCTCACATTGCTCTCCGTAACACAATAAAGGGGACATGATCAAATCGGAATATAATGTTCTTTTAAAAAACGTTAACTAAAGGGAACAATCTATTGGACACAGCTGAAGCTCTGGCCTTCCTTAAAAACTAACTAATTTAATACAAATCCCAGTTGTATTACCCACAATGCACTGTTTTTTGAGAACAAAAAATCGTAAATAATGCACCATAATACATTCTGACGAAAAATAAAAATTATTATGAATACAAATAAAATAAAAGAAGCCTCCCGCGAGTTACTACAAGCTATAAAGTAGATTTAAAAACGTTTTATAGAATAAAAGCTCACTGCAGGACGTTGTAGAAATGTGTGTGTGCACCACGACAAAAGAGCCTCATTCACTTTACATTGGGCTTGTTTGCGTGGTGCCGCAAATGTAACAAAGTTCGTGAGTCCACCACGCATTGTGGTGTTAAGGAGTCATGGTGGAGTCACGCATTCTGGTGAGATCAGGTTGCTCAGATCATCCTCTGGCTGCAGCCTTTGTAAGGTTTCAGCGTTAGAATCCTTCTAGTTTATTGTTTTGTGTTAATATCTTGTGACCTTTCATTTTATTTTGGTAAATGACTCTACCCTCTCGTTTCAGGTGTATACACTTCCTGTCCGTGGGTCCTTTTCACTTCGGTTAAATGGATTCCTTAGAGGCTTCTCAATACTCAAATTTCCCCTCCTCGACTCCCCTCCTCGACTCCCCTCCTCGATACTTAGACCCGCCCACAGGAGATGCGAGCGGAGGACCGAGGAGGGGAACCGAGGAAAGAGGAGGGGAAGCAGCAGACGTTTAAAGAAATGAGAACTCCTCTCCTCTGAGCGGTCATATTAAAGCGACGTCCGTTCATTATTACGTGGCAACAGCTGCATCAGCTGTGAGTGTTTTGTCATATATTATAATCTCTGCTGGATCAGCTGAACATTGTTCCCCCACATATTTACTTTGAATTCATTGAGAGTGCGGTATAATGAGGCAATACCAGGCTACAGATGCGGACACACACACACACACAAATATATTTATATAAATATATGCAATTTAAAGTATGAGAGCACTCTCATAATAACGTAACACAATCAGAGACTGGATATATCCCCCCCCCCCTCTCTCTGGTCGCTGAAATGGGGAATTGAAATTACAGGCCAAAAGTTGTATTTGCAAGTATTAAAAGTAAGCAGAGGACACCAAACCAACGGAGACCTGTCTGTCCGCCGCATCTGCGCACTGTACCACACACCGACACACTGTACAACACGCACCTACACACTGTAACCTACCACACACACACCTACACACTGTACCACACACACCTACAGCTCCTAAAGCATAATCAGGCTACAGCCGTTGTGTATTTTATTATGTGAAGCACTAAATGGTTTTAGAAAAATATCGACTCTTTGTTTGTAGATATCTACTAAACTAAAGCAAATAAAGAGAGTAGGCCTGTTATACTGAGTGATATATATTTTACACACTGCTCTGCTTTCTGCAGGACCTCACAGCTGTTCTCACTGTAAACATCGCGTTGCGATGAGAGCAGTTTCTAAAATAATATCCAGGGGATGCATGCAGAGCTGTCATTGGCTGAGATAAGTCCGGCCGTGCGTCACGCCTCCACCGTTCCCGGAAATGCATCCGCGGAGGAGCCGTGGAGGAACCATCAGTGTATCCTCGGTTATAGCTCCTCCAGAGAGCCTCCTCGACGCTCGATCCTCGGTCCTCGGTGTGCATTTAGAGAAATGAGACGTCCTTCAAAATGGCGCGCTGAAATTCATTTCCGGGTCACTACCGGAGGACCGAGGAGTCGAGGAGTCGAGGAGGGGAAATTTGAGTATTGAGAAGCCTCTATAGCGTCCCTCACTTGCGTCGTTTCCCTGCGACTAGAGACTAGAGACGCAAGGAAACCACGAGAAGCAGGGAAATGAGTTCTAAGAGCAATGGGACGTCCTTTCCTCCGGAGCGTCACGTGAAGCGACGTCCGTTTGTGATGAGGCCGCACAGCTGATCGTCTGGCAGCAGCGCTGTCCCCGTTGTGTTCACAAACACCCCTGCCTACACATTTACTGACACAAACATTTGTATCATCTGTTGTAGACACAAATACATGATTAAATCAAATAAGAACTCATTCTCAAAAAAGATAAACGCCATTCTTAAAATGTATAAACGAACAATAGTTGGATTAATATTGATTAGAGTGCACAATAGAAATAAAATAATTGAGAGAAGAAAAAGAGATATCTATCAAAACCCAGTTAGATTAACATTCAGTGGACTGCACACGTTGCCTGTTTGTGTGGATATGTAGCACATTAACATTTTAATAGCACTTAATGACTGACTGAATGGAAATGACAATAAATGAAAATATAAAACGAAAAAAGCGATCTTGAAAATGTTTCAAATAAATGAATAAAATGATTTTTGACCCCTTTGTTGTTCAGACATATCACATATTTGTCACTAAATGAAACATTAATTGAAACAAAACACGGTATAAACTGAGGAGTGACTCTCGTGAGGTTCATGTCTTTTCTTCACTCCGCTGGGAAACTGCTCTCATGTCAAGAAGCATCAGATCAGTGCATGCACTGCCTCGTCCAATCAGTGAGCGATACACAGTAAGGGGGCGGGGCGAGTGTCTGAGGATTTCATCGAAGGATGGTCTGGTGGTTCCTCGATTATAGCTCCTCCATTATCGCTCCTCGCTCCTCTGGCAGAAATAAGGCCATGGGACGCTACTCAAGATGGCGCAGACAAATCAACTTCCGGTGAGACCGAAGAGCGAGGAAATGAAGAATAAGAGAAGTGAGAAGGGTTAGGGTACCAGGCAGAAGCTCAAATCCAAACCTAATGTAGTAATAACATGTACGGATGGCACTTCTCTGCAAGTTGATGGCTTTAAATATCTTGGTGTATGGCTATAGACTCTGAACTTTCATTTAAACTATATAAAGCATGTAATACAAAAAGTCAATTGCGGAATCAGTGTTTTACACCGCTCTCGCAACTGTTTTACGCTCAGTGTCCGAAAGAGAATTGCTTCTCAACTTATTCTTCCGATTATGGACTATTGTGATGTTGTCTACCAAAATGCACATAAATCAGATCTTGCTCCACTCAACACAGCCTACAACAGACTATGCAGATGTGTTCTTGGTTGTCCTTTTCATACACATCACAGCACAATGTAAACTTAAATGGCCTTCTTTAAATGTAAGAAGACACGCATTGGCTTCAGCTGATATTTAAAAGCATGTATCTGAACTATCCCCCTTATGTAAAGCAGTATTTTGTACCTTACTCACCAAATCATCAAGTTAGACAGTCTTCAGATTTATTTCTCTGTCCTCTGCAAAAAAATCGATTGGCAGAAGAGCGTTCGTGTTCAAAGCCCCGACCGACTGGAACACTTGACCTGCTGCCGTTAGATCTCTTGCATCATTGGGTTTATTTAAACATGCATTATCATTATCAACTTTCAGCTGGTCTGCACTTGTTATTAATGATACCGATATTGATGAAACTGATATTGATGAAACTGATTTGCTCGACTGTCTCAAATTGTAATGATTGTATGCATAGCTTGAATTTCACTGAACAGACTGTACGTGGTTTGTCTTGTGTGTCATGTTTTACATCGTGTCTTTTTGTTTATGTGTGTCTGTAAGTTGTTGCTATTGTCGGGACCCCCTTGAAAACGAGATGGTGCATCTCAAGGGGTTCATCCCAATCAATAAAATGTCTATATATATATTTAATTTGCTTATTTATTTATTATGAGGAGCAATGCAAAATATGTAATTTGTATAATACACACTTCATGTAAATAATGTCCTGCTTTATATTGTGTTAACTGGAAATGGGCCCTTCAATAGTGTTTTATTTGTCAGATAGTTTATAGATGTTTTATCTTCACGATCAACTTGTATATTTTCTACTTTTTAATGTTGTTTTATTTCTATGTTGAGACGTTTACATTTTAGAATTGTTATTTCTACTTCTGTGCTATGCCTTGTTTTTTATGCTGCTGCAGCGCAAACAATTCCTAATTTGGGATCAATAAAGTACTCTTATCTTATATTGCCTAAATCTTAACGACAATGCTGCACTTTGAGCCAACTATAAGCGATGATGAACTTCCCTAAATGCGGATCATATACAAGATTATTATAGAAATGTGTCGCTTCGTGCAGCTGCGTAAACATATGCGTCCCTTCAAAAAAGATCAGCTGTGAACTAGGGAAGTGTCTGAGGCTACGCCATTATTCATCTAGCAGCTTCATTTTACAACCAGTCTATGTTTTGCTTTAGTTTGCGAAATTCAACAGTGGTGGTTCTGCCTCATTTCACTTCAACAGTGTGTGAGCTGCAGAACACATGTAAGCATTAAGCAGCTCGACACTGCCCTCTGGTGGTTGGAAAATACCTTTTTACGATAGAAACATCGACAAGAACAACACAACTTGGCTTTCAGATATTTCATGCTTTACCCTTAGGAGCAGGTGCATACAAAACACAACATAAACAAATCAAAAAGAGACAATAACATTTAAACATGAAATAAACAAAAATAAAATACATTGAAAAGGGCTAAGGCTTTGTATGTAAATCATATTCCTCTATTTCGCTCAACAATCAACAAAACTGAGGATTCAATTTATTAAAATTAATTCATAAAGTGTACAAAAAAGATTAAAAAAAGCAATGTCCCTTTGAGACCAGCTGCTTCCATAATAGTGCCGATCTGCTCAAACTGGAGCGATACGGGCTTCATGAAACAGGAGCCAGAAGATGGAGTACCAAACACTGACTCCAGGTAGTCATCTGGGTAGGCCTACCTCACTGAGAAAGTGATGTGCACCCCTGTTTATGAGAATCCTTTAAATGACGGCAGCATGTGACCTGAGGGACAGGAAACACTGGACTGCGCCCGTGGTTCGATCCCGCGAGGAGACAGAGAACAGGAAGGATTCTGGAGTAGATTTGTCGTTCGAAGTAACCACTGAGCTAAGCCAGCGCAGAAGTTCAGGCAGGTGGGTGGCTTTATAAACATGACAAGAATGACATGTTGCTTGAGACATATAAGGAATTAAAGGAAATTAATCTTTCTTCCAGTCAATAACTGCAATCGTGGAAAAAGAACATTGAGAACAAAAAGTGACAAATGCTTGGATAAAATATACAAAACCAAATAAACACATGACTATCGAGAAATAAATAAATAAACAAAACATGTAAGACTTTTCTTTGCCAACATGTATGTCTATGTTTGGCCGTGGGAAATGTATTTACTGTAATATGACATGGCACGTTATGGAATTAATTAGTTTAATACAATTTAATTTACTGAAACAAAATCAACATCAACATGAGATATTCTTTCAAAGCAATTGCTTCACTGATTCAAGCCTATACTATTTTAATGACCAAACTGAGACCGTTTTTGAAAGTAGGCTAAAATGTGGGAATCGATGAGAATCCTTTACATGACGACAGCATTAGACCAGGAAGACAGAAAACACTGGGCAGCGCCCGTGGTTCGATCCCGCGAGGAGACATAGAACAGTCAGCGTCCGAAGTAACCACTGAGCTAAACCAGCGCAGCTCTGCACTCTGTGGCTGGCTTTACAGACAAGATAAGAATGACGCGTTGCTTGTGACATCCATATGAAGAAGAAGAAGAAGAAGAAGAAGAAGAAGAAGAAGAAGAAGAAGAAGAAGAAGAAGAAGAAGAAGAACCTTTATTAATGAATGAGGGAAATTAATAGTTTTTCCTGTCCAGAAACGCATCGTGGATAAAAATATGAGGACTACAAAAAATTACAATTGCATGTAGCCTAAAATAAATGCAAAACCAAATAAACATGTGACTTTAAAGAAAGGAAATATTAAATAAAACATGTAAGTCTTTTCTTTCCAAACATTTATGTTTTTATGTTTGGTCGTGGGAAAGTATATTTACCTTAAAATGACATGGCACGGTATGGAATTATTTAGTTTAATACAATGTAATGTACTGAAACAAAATCAATATCTATGAGATATTCTTTCAAAGCAACTTTGCTTCTCTGATTCAAGCCTTTACTATTTTAATGTCCAAACTGAGACCGTTTTTGAAAGTAAAATGTTGAGATGAGAATCCTTTACATGACGACAGCATTAGACCAGGAAGACAGAAAACACTGGACAGCGCCCGTGGTTCGATCCCGCGAGGAGACATAGAACAGTCAACGTCCGAAGTAACCACTGAGCTAAACCAGCGCGGATATAGCGGCAGGTGGGTGGCTTCATAAACATGACAAGAATGACGTGTTCCTTGTGACAGCCTTATAAGGAATAAAAGGAAGTCAAGCGTTCTTCCAATCCATAACTGCATCGTGGATAAAGAACATTGAGAACAAAAAGTGACAAATGCTTGGATAAAATACTAAACCAAATAAATGACTATCGAGAAAGAAAGAAAGAAAACATGTAAGACTTTTAATCCGTGTATCTACCGTCCATTTCTTTTTCTTTATTAAACAAGTAAACGGAAGAGCGTCTGAGAGGCCTTTTCGCTTTTAGTTGTGTACCTACTAAATGGTCTAATGCTCATGGAGCGAGGTGCGGGTTGAAACCATGGACTGTATATTATATAAAGGCTGAAACTCACGGAAGTGATTTCATAACAAAAAGAGGTGATAATATTATAAACAAGGGGAGACAAGGGGAACTTAGCGATCACAACGAAAACGGCCAAGACACACATTGAGCTCAGAAAATGAATGCTATTAAGGGCTGTAAATATAATAAGCCTGTGTCTAAAATGGACAACATGAGATTTAAACTGCAGCGATTCTGCACTGCGGTCACTCAGCCGCCTCTCCACTTTGTTTTTCAAATCAGCTGGTCTTCATTATTCCTGCTATATTTGACGAGTGATACAAATATTTTTCACCACAAGTTATTGTTGGACTCGGTTCTAGTTTGACTTCTACCAGAAATAAAATGAGGCCTACTTTGTGTACTTTGTGAGTAATCCTCGGTCAAAGTCCCCTCCTTCGTAGGCTACATAATGCATGTTTTTCTGCTATCTTTGATGACTGATACAAATATAATTTTACCATTCTTAATTAAATTGATACTGTTGGACTCGGTACTAGTTTGACTGCTACCAGAAATAAAATGAAGTACTTTTACTGTGTAGCTACTTTTTGAGTAATCCTCTGTCAGAATCCCCTCCATAGGCTACATAATGGCGGTGCCGTGTATACGTGTATACTTCTGGTTTTACAATAACCAACTTTAATATTACTCACTGTAATGGGTAACGGGGGCGTTGTATACGTCTGGGGAGGCTGTGGCGCAGTGGGCTCGAGCGTTAGTGTTCGGATCAGGGGAGCACAGGTTCACAGGGACACTTCACCCCAAAGTGCTCCTCGGGATTGTCCACAGTATTGAGTATGTAAATCGCTTTGGATAAAAGCGTCTGACAAGTGACATTTCAGTGTATTGTTTTAATATAGACACCTAAATGATATCATAATTTGCTTTAGCTCTTATGATAATATAAATATATGTATAAGTGTGTGATGCAGGAGGGATGTTGTGAGCATGAGCACTAAACCCAAAAGCCACAAAGCGATGGGAGATGCCGAATGGCTGGCCCGGCTGAAGGCCTTTGCTAACTCTGGAGTTTGGCCTCGTGGAAAGAAAACATCCAGAATATATTATTTAGTAATTATAAATTATTCCTATTATCATTAATCAGCGGTCTGGATTAACAACGTGTCACATTTGTGAATTGACCAATCAAAATCGAGTATTCAACTAAACTGTGTAATAAATTAGGGATAATGTGCAGCGAGGCGGTCATTATGGGGTCATTATCTTGATCATCCTGGAGGGTGTTCTTTTCCCCATATGACCAAGTCGTTATGTGGTCATTACCGTGTAGAACTGTATGAACTGTTTAAGTGAGGACAACTTTGAAATAAAAGTCCTGTGTTTTGCATTTATACCTTTTTAGATATTCATCATTGATTTTGCTTTACAATTTATTCATTGTAATCATTGCAGGCAGTTTGCTTTTCGGCCCAACGGTATACCGTTTTTCTCAGACGCGGAGGGATACTGACTTGTTGTGAAAGGCACGTTCTATTTGACCGTTGTTTGATCGTGGAATCAAACACGCCTATTGACCAATCAGAGAGCTTGCTCACACCTATGTGTTATAGAATCTGACATCACAAATGGAACCTTCAGATCGATGACAGAGTTGCCTTGATGTGGGAAGTCTGCAGGTGAGTTCATCAGTGCATCAGATCATTGCAGGAAGCTACCATCAGGGAGACGGTCTATTTTAACGAGATAATCCAAGTGAACACCATTTTTGTGGCTTTCATTCAGTTGAACAATTATATTCAGTTTGCTTAACAACAGGTCATTTCATCACCGCAGTAGAGATGGAGATGAACAATAGAGATGAGATGGAAGTCAACCTCGAGATTCTGCGAAAAGAAAATCAGGAAATCAAGTTGTTGCTGGAGCAGGAAAGGACTTTGAGGAATAAGCTTGAGGTTGAAGGCGCTAAGAGGATGGAAGCGACGCTGAAAGCATATAGAGGGCATGTAGCTGAGCTAGTTAAGCATCATGTGAAAGTGAAAGCCCAGAAAATTGAGCACAACGTCTTGCGCGTCAACAATGAGGACCTGAACATGAAATACGGAATGCTCCAGAGGACACACAAGAAGGTCGAAGCAGAGATGGCTGCCTTGAGAAAGGCAAACCAGGAACTGAAACAACTGAAAGAACCCTGTGTTGAGGAGAACGCTGGAGAGATGGCTTCTTTGCGTGAGAGGAACCAGGAACTCAAACAACTGAAGGAGCATTGTGTTGAGGAGGAGGCAAAGATGGCCGCCTTGCAAAAGACTAACCAAGAACCCCAACAACAAAAGGAGCGTTGTCTTGAGAAGAAATCTGTAGAGATAGCTGCTTTGCGTGAGAGAAACCAGGAACTCCAATTACAAACGGAACGTGATGTTGAGGAGAAATCTGTAGAGAAAGCTGCTTTGCGTCAGAGGAACCAGGAACTCCAACAACTGAAGGAGCATTGTGTTGAGGAGGTGGCCGCCTTGCTGAAGGAAAACCAGACACTGAAACAAGAGAAGTTGCGTTGTGTTGAGGAGAAGGATGCAGAGATAGTAGTTTTGCATGAGAGAAACCACGAACTGGAACAACAGAAGGAACGTTGTGTTGAGGAGAAGGATGCAGAGATAGTCACTTTGCTCGAGAGTATCCGTGAACTCCAACAACTGAAAGAACGTTGTGTTCAGGAGATAGCCGCCTTGAAAACATCACGGTGGAGAAAATTCATGAATTCCCTTTCTCGTATCGTCTCAGATGTCCCCGACGACGACAGAGAAGGCAGCCTTGACATTTTTTTAGGCCAATTACCTCCATCTTCAAATTCCGTAATCGGCTGGAGTAGTATTATTAGTATTATTAGGAGTTGTAGTAGAAAGGAAGCAAAGGGGGAGAAGGAGGAGGCTGGATGTCAGTAGCTGTCTTTTCCTCTCCTCTTTCCCTCCTCCCTTTCCCCTCACCTCCTTCCTCCTACCTCACCCCTTACTGCCTTCCCCTTTTCATACTCAGGGTTTTCTCCTGGAGCTCAGGTTTTCCCACAATCTGTATAATAGATGTAAAGAAACTCACGATTAAGTCCCTCCCCCTTTTACTGTACTTCCTGCTACCTCACCCTCTCTCCCCTTACTCCATCCTTTCTTTACCTCCCTCCTCCATTTCCCTCACCTCTTTCTTCCTACATCACCCCCCCCCATTTCCCTTTTCATATTTAGTGTTTTTTAGTTGTGTTTAGACTTGATTTTATAATTAAATGTTAATTAAATGTATTCTGTGTGTGCCTCACTGTGTAAACGCGTACAGTATATATTCATTACTGTATGACATGTTGGTTACTAAAGTACCGGTATCTGTTCTATTTGAGATTTAAACAACTTTGAATTGAATAAATACAACAACAATAGAAGATGTGTGTGCAGATTGTTCTGGGTGTTTCTACTTTTGGGTTCAATTACATTGTTTTGTTGTTTTTCAAAAATGTGGTGATTTCATAAGAGCTGTTCAAGTATTCAAATGTGTTTATCAGGGTTTATTTAATGTATATATGAATTAAATCGTGTTGGTTGGATCACTGTAAACATATACAGTATATATTAATTACTGTATGACACGTTATTAAAGAACTGGTATCTGTTCATTTGATGTTTTAATCAACACTGCATTTCTTAAATAAAATAACCCATGGTATGAAATGGAAGATGTATGTATTTATACTTCTCAGTGTTTTTATATTTGTCTCATTGTACACGTTCAATCCCATTATTGTTGTTTTTATCAAATGTGTTTATTTCATACAAGCTGGTCAAATATTATTGGACTCTACTCCTCAAAACATTGAGCTTAAAAGATGGACATTTAATTGTATCAACAGAAACACAGTTCAAAATAGAGACAACGACATATGTGATGTGATCTTAATTGAACAACACAATCATTTAAAGGTTCCCTATTATGCAAAATGCACTTTTAACGTCTTTAATACATACATAGGTGTCCCCATGTGTGTTAAGAGCCTCAGAGAGTTTCAGCAACAAAGGCTTTTTCTCTTTCCCTCCCAATCCAAGTATTTGAAAGCCTTTCAAATATGTGTTTTGGGTTCCCAGTTGACCTATAGGCAAACATAGGCACTTATTATCCGCAAAACTTGGGCTACCAAAGTTAAAATCCTGCGATGCGAGAGCATACAGATGTAAATACTATGGAAGTGCTTTGATTTATACATAGGTCACATATAGGTCACTAGGCCCTAGATGTCTATGCTTTTATAATACATTAAATCATTGTGTGTATGTGTGTTGGTTCAATGGGCAAATTAAGGCTCTGAGTGTCTCCATCCATCCATCTTCTCCCGCTTATCCGTGGTCGGGTCTCGGGGGTAGCAGTTCCAGCAGAGAGCCCCAAACTTTCCTTTTCCCCTCATCAACCAGCTCTGACTGGGGGGTCCCAAGGCGCTCCCAGGCCAGAAGAGATATAATCCCTCCACCTGGTCCTAGGTCTACCCCTTGGTCTCTTCCCAGCTGGACGTGCCTGGAACACCTCCCTAGGGAGGCGCCCAGGTGGCATCCTAACTAGGTGCCCGAACCACCTCAACTGGCTCCTTTCGACGCGAAGGAGGAGCGGCTCAACTCCGAGTCCCTCCCTGATGACCGAACTTCTCACCTTATCCCTAATCCTTATCCACATGAAACATAAAACAATAAAGGACATTATACATTATATTTACAGGATACATAGTTATAGACATTTACAAGTGCCCATTGTATCAGCAAGCATTTCATTTAGCCTAGCTTTAAAAACATGCAGAGGAATGAGATTGCTCAGTTTCAATTCCTGCTGAAGATTGTTCCAGCAAGTGGAGCTGCGCACATAAAAGCTGTCTTACCGAAGACAGTCCTTGCTCTTGGCACATCTAACAAGACTACATCATGTGACCTCAGACAATAGCTGCTTGCAACTCTCTGTGTTATCAGAGAGCAGATATAATACGGGAGTTTACCCAACAAAGCTTTATAGATAAACGTGTACCAATGACTGAGCCTCCGTACAGAGAGTGATGGCAAACCTGCCTTGGTATACAGGGTACAGTGATGTGTAAGCGCTTTACAATTTGTGACAAATCTCAGAGCACTGTGATACGCAGCATCTAACTTGCTCAGGCAATGGGCAGGTGCATTCATATACAACAAATCCCCATAGTCCAGCACAGGTCAAAGGTCACAGTGACTAGCCTTTTCCTGGCCTCAAGCGAGAAACAGGAAGAAAGAACCCTAGCCTCACCCTCAGTTTTTTAAGCAGGTTATTGACATGAAGTTTAAAAGAGAGACAAGTGGTATAACAATGAAGAAAGAGTTGTATCTGGGCTGCTTCGCTGCCAGCTGCTCCCCCCCGGGACCCGGAAGTGGCGTATAGCCTGCACTTCAACATCAACGAAGGTGCTCGAGATATCCTGTATTGAACCAATAACACAAACTAACTGTATCACTATAACATGATGATGAGGGTGATGGTGATGAAGAATGCATCCAACGTTCCGCTGTTCATTATAATACAAAAACAGAGCATTAAACAAACCATCATGCTCTTACTGTTACGAATGGGTGAAGCAGGTAGGAGTCAAAAGCAGAATAACGAAAAGCAAGCTTTATTAAAGAATAAAGCTGTGGCAAAAACAAGGCAGAATCCAAAATATCCAAAGCAGCACAAGGAACACAGAGCGTGGAGTAACATGGAGGGGAAACAATGAACCGACATGGAGCACAGGGGAAGACTAAATACACAGAAGGGTAATCACAGAACAAGACACAGCTGGGCAGGGGAGGAGAAACACAAGGACAACAGGTGAACACAATCGGGTAATCAGGGAGGGAAACAGACAGAAAGCAGACAGGCAGGAAACGGGGGTGAACACTTTACACAATAAGACAGGAAACCCAAAGACCAGAAAAACACCAACACCGACAAAACTACAAACGTGACATAACATGAGAATCGTGACAGAACCCCCCCCTCAAGGGACGGATCCCAGACGTCCCAAAAAAAGGTCCAGCAGGGTGGGTGGAGGGGGACCGGAGGGAGGACACATAACTAGGGCCAAGAAAGGGTGGGTGGAGGGGGTCTGGAGGACGGGTCTCGGGCGGACGGCCCGGGGGAAAGGCAGAGACCAAGGAGGGGGTCTCGGGCGGAAGGCCCGGGGACAAGGCAGAGACCAAGGACGGGGTCTCGGGCGGAAGGCCCGGGGGCAAGGCAGAGACCAAGGAGGGGGTCTCGGGTGGACGGCCTGGGGGCAAGGCAAAGTTCAAAAAGGGGCGAAGGCCACAGCGGGCAAACTCAGGGGGCCGTGCATTAGGGCAAAAGCAGCGGCAGGAAGAGTCAGGGGGCCGGGCCCGAGGACGAAGACCGCGGCACTCAGGGGGCCGGGCTCGAGGGCGAAGACCAGACAGCTCCGGAGGCCGGGCAGGACCCGGTGTCGGCGGAACAGGAACCGGAGCCAGTGGGACAGGCTTCGACAGGATCCCCCACGGAAGAGGACCAGTAGTTGGCAGGACCCCCGGTGAGACAGATCATGGTGGGGCCTCCAACGGAACAGGACAAGGGGTTGGCAGGACCCCCGGCAGAAGAGTTGTCGGCGGGACCCCCAGAGGAACAGGATATAGGATTGGCAGGACCCCCGGCAGGAGAGCAGTCGGCGGGACCTCCAACGGCACAGGACATAGGGTTGGCAGGACCCCCGGCAGAAGAGTAGTTGGCAGGACCCCCGGCAGGAGAGTAGTCGGCGGGGCCTCCAACGGCACAGGACAAAGGGTTGGCAGGACCCCCGGCAGGAAAGCAGACGGCGGGACCTCCAACGGGACGGGACAAAGGGTTGGCAGGACCCCCGGCAGGAGAGTAGTCGGCAGGGCCTCCAACGGCACAGGACATAGGATTGGCAGGACCCCCGGCAGGAGAGTAGACGGCGGGACCTCCAACGAGACAGACATACGATTGGTAGGACCCCCGGCAGAGGAGTAGTCGACGGGGCCTCCAACGGGACAGGACATGGAGTTGGCAGGACCCCCAGCGGAACCTCCAACAGACCAGGACATTGGGTAGGGACTTGAGACGTGACTCGAGAGGGGAACTAGAGACGGAACTCCAGAGGGGACTAAAGGAGAGACTAGAGGAGGAACAAGAGGAGGGACTAGAGGAGGGAACTCGAGAGGGGAACTAGAGAGGGGACTCGAGGAGGGACTAGAGGAGGGACCTCGAGAGGGGACTGGAGAGGGGACTCGAGAAGTGACTAGAGGAGGGACTAGAGATGGGACTAGGGAATTGACTAGAGGCGGGACTTGAATAGGGACTAGAGATGGAACTCGAGAGGTGACTCGAGAGGGGACTCGAGAGGGAACTGGAGATGGGACTAGAGAAGGGACTAGGGAAGGGACTAGAGAAGGGACTAGAGAAGGGACTCGGGAAGGGACTTGAGTAGGGACTAGAGGTGGGACTGGAGAAGGGACTAGAGAAGGGACTAGGAAAGTGACCTGAGGAGGGACTAGGGAAGGGACTAGAGGAGGGACTATGGCAGCTGGGACCAGGACTGGGGCCGGAACCATGGCTGCTGGGGTCAGAACTGGGGCTGTAACCATGGTTGCTGAGGCCGGAACCAGGGCCGGAACCATGGCTGTGTGGGCCAGGTAATCGAGCAAGGAAACATAGCTCTGCGGGCCGGTACTGGTGCATGGATCCATGGCTGTGGAAACCGGAACTGAAGCCGGGATCATGGCTGTTGGAGCACGGGCTGGAATCCTGGCCCTGCGTCTCCTAGAGGCTCTTTGGAGACTCCGTGGACCTTCAACAGGACCGTAGTCGGATCCGAGGAAAGGGTTAGATGCGTCGGACCAGTCCTCAGGACAACTTGTGAAAAGCTGTAACCACTCCGGCAACGAACTCCTCAACCAAGGCATTTCGGCCACCTCCATTCGTGCCCTCTCGAGAATAGCCTCTTTGTCCCTTCTAGAAGAAGTTCCTTTCCACTCGGCATGATAACATTGAAGGGAAAAGTCTAGATCGAACAGATCTAACTCAAAATCTTCCATATCCGCTGGGTCCATTTTTGGTCGGTTCATTCTGTTACGAATGGGTGAAGCAGGTAGGAGTCAAAAGCAGAATAACGAAAAGCAAGCTTTATTAAAGAATAAAGCTGTGGCAAAAACAAGGCAGAATCCAAAATATCCAAAGCAGCACAAGGAACACAGAGCGTGGAGTAACATGGAGGGGAAACAATGAACCGACATGGAACACAGGGGAAGACTAAATACACAGAAGGGTAATCACAGAACAAGACACAGCTGGACAGGGGAGGAGAAACACAAGGACAACAGGTGAACACAATCGGGTAATCAGGGAGGGAAACAGACAGAAAGCAGGCAGGCAGGAAACGGGGGTGAACACTTTACACAATAAGACAGGAAACCCAAAGACCAGAAAAACACCAACACAGACAAAACTACAAACGTGACACAACATGAGAATTGTGACTCTTACTTTGAAATCATGCGGAAATGTAGTCATCAGCGGGCCATCACGTGGTTTCCGAAAACAACCGAGTGACACGAGTAGATTTTAGCCGAGACCGGCGGAAGATATGTCTCAAAATTCCGTGTGTGTAAAAAGACGATCCGCGAACAGAGAGTTGAGATCCGCGAACAGAGAGTTGAGATCCGCGAACAGAGAGTTGAGATCCGTGAACAGAGAGTTGAGATCCGTGAACAGAGAGTTGAGATCCGCGAACAGAGAGTTGAGATCCGTGAACAGAGAGTTGAGATCCGCGAACAGAGAGTTGAGATCCGCGAACAGAGAGTTGAGATCCGCGAACAGAGAGTTGAGATCCGCGAGCGCAGTGTTGGTCCACAAATACAAAGTGGATTCAGAAATGCCTGATCGAAAGTTGTAAATGTTAAAGAGATATTCACAGATCTTTTTTTTATTTGTGAACATATTTAGCGTATTTGCAGATCCGTTTTACATTTGCAAATGTATTTGTGAGTTTGCAAATCTTTTAAATGCATTTGTGGATGTTGTTTTACATTTACAAATCACATATTTACACACAAATTATTTTTATGTTCACACAAATAATTATGAGACATATCTATGCCCATATTGGTCGAATGCTCCAGATACCACCCCTTTCATGTGAACGCGCCCCTCACTAGATAGGACACGGCTGGCTTGAGCGATCCACTTGATAACCAGCGTCGTAGTACAGTTTAGCGAGAGCGCGTATGTTTTGGATTAGGCCAACCGGCTAACTCAAACATATCCAGGTTAGGTTGAACCAGGTTCGTAGTATAGGCCTCTGGTCCCGACCAGGTTAGCCGCTAAGCATAAGTTACCATGGAGATCTAGCCTGCTAAAGAGAGAACCAGCTTCATAGGACCGGAAAGCCGGAGTTTTCCCTGAATTTAAGCGAAAATCCTGCTTCGTAGTATACCCCCCTGGACTGACCGGTCGGATGAGGAGAGCGCCTCCACTCGCACATAAGTGACTAACAAGCACAGTATGTGAGTTACCAGTAAAGTTTGTTTATTATTCACTCTCGCTGCTGATTGGTCGACTGAACCAGTCTTACAAGCAATCTGCCTCAGAGGTTGAATAACAAAGTCTTGTGTAGTCATTATTACATAATTACACATAATAATTATTACACATATAATTACAATAATTATAATTATTATAGATATAGATGTGCCAAGAGCAAGGACTGTCTTTGGGAAGACAGCTTTTATGTGCGCAGCGCCACTTGCTGGAACAATCTTCAGCAAGAATTGAAACTGAGCAATCTCATTCCTCTGCATGTTTTTAAAGCTAGGCTAAATGAAATGCTTGCTGATACATTGGGCACTTGTAAATGTCTATAACTATGTATCCTGTAAATATAATGTATAATGTCCTTTATTGTTTTATGTTTCATGTGGAACCTATATGCTGCAGGTCTCCCTTGAAAAAGAGATCTATGATCTCAATGGGACCAATCTGGATAAATAAAGGTTTGAAATGAAAAATGAAAAACAAGCGGCCGAGATGGGTTTCCTCCGCAGGGTGGCTGGTGTCTCCCTCAGGGATAAGGTGAGAAGTTCGGTCATCAGGGAGGGACTCGGAGTTGAGCCGCTCCTCCTTCGCGTCGAAAGGAGCCAGTTGAGGTGGTTCGGGCACCTAGTTAGGATGCCACCTGGGCGCCTCCCTAGGGAGGTGTTCCAGGCACGTCCAGCTGGGAAGAGACCAAGGGGTAGACCTAGGACCAGGAGGAGGGATTATATCTCTTCTGGCCTGGGAGCGCCTTGGGACCCCCCAGTCAGAGCTGGTTGATGAGGGGAAAGGGACGTTTGGGGCTCTCTGCTGGAACTGCTACCCCCGAGACCCGACCACGGATAAGCGGGAGAAGATGGATGGAGACACTCAGAGCCTTAATTTGCCCATTGAACCAACACACATACACACAATGATTTAATGTATTATAAAAGCATAGACATCTAGGGCCTAGTGACCTATATGTGACCTATGTATAAATCAAAGCACTTCCATAGTATTTACATCTGTATGCTCTCGCATCGCAGGATTTTAACTTTGGTAGCCCAAGTTTTGCGGATAATAAGTGCCTATGTTTGCCTATAGGTCAACTGGGAACCCAAAACACATATTTGAAAGGCTTTCAAATACTTGGATTGGGAGGGAAAGAGAAAAAGCCTTTGTTGCTGAAACTCTCTGAGGCTCTTAACACACATGGGGACACCTATGTATGTATTAAAGACGTTAAAAGTGCATTTTGCATAATAGGGAACCTTTAAATGATTGTGTTGTTCAATTAAGATCACATCACATATGTCGTTGTCTCTATTTTGAACTGTGTTTCTGTTGATACAATTAAATGTCCATCTTTTAAGCTCAATGTTTTGAGGAGTAGAGTCCAATAATATTTGACCAGCTTGTATGAAATAAACACATTTGATAAAAACAACAATAATGGGATTGAACGTGTACAATGAGACAAATATAAAAACACTGAGAAGTATAAATACATCTTCTATTTCATACCATGGGTTATTTTATTTAAGAAATGCAGTGTTGATTAAAACATCAAATGAACAGATACCAGTTCTTTAATAACGTGTCATACAGTAATTAATATATACTGTATATGTTTACAGTGATCCAACCAACACGATTTAATTCATATATACATTAAATAAACCCTGATAAACACAATTTGAATACTTGAACAGCTCTTATGAAATCACCATATTTTTGAAAAACAACAAAACAATGTAATTGAACCCAAAAGTAGAAACACCCAGAACAATCTGCACACACATCTTCTATTGTTGTTGTATTTATTCAATTCAAAGTTGTTTAAATCTCAAATAGAACAGATACCGGTACTTTAGTAACCAACATGTCATACAGTAATGAATATATACTGTACGCGTTTACACAGTGAGGCACACACAGAATACATTTAATTAACATTTTATTATAAAATCAAGTCTAAACACAACTAAAAAACACTAAATATGAAAAGGGAAATGGGGGGGGGTGATGTAGGAAGAAAGAGGTGAGGGAAATGGAGGAGGGAGGTAAAGAAAGGATGGAGTAAGGGGAGAGAGGGTGAGGTAGCAGGAAGTACAGTAAAAGGGGGAGGGACTTAATCGTGAGTTTTTTTACATCTATTATACAGATTGTGGGAAAACCTGAGCTCCAGGAGAAAACCCTGAGTATGAAAAGGGGAAGGCAGTAAGGGGTGAGGTAGGAGGAAGGAGGTGAGGGGAAAGGGAGGAGGGAAAGAGGAGAGGAAAAGACAGCTACTGACATCCAGCCTCCTCCTTCTCCCCCTTTGCTTCCTTTCTACTACAACTCCTAATAATACTAATAATACTACTCCAGCCGATTACGGAATTTGAAGATGGAGGTAATTGGCCTAAAAAAATGTCAAGGCTGCCTTCTCTGTCGTCGTCGGGGACATCTGAGACGATACGAGAAAGGGAATTCATGGATTTTCTCCACCGTGATGTTTTCAAGGCGGCTATCTCCTGAACACAACGTTCTTTCAGTTGTTGGAGTTCACGGATACTCTCGAGCAAAGTGACTATCTCTGCATCCTTCTCCTCAACACAACGTTCCTTCTGTTGTTCCAGTTCGTGGTTTCTCTCATGCAAAACTACTATCTCTGCATCCTTCTCCTCGACACAACGCAACTTCTCTTGTTTCAGTGTCTGGTTTTCCTTCAGCAAGGCGGCCTCCTCCTCAACACAATGCTCCTTCAGTTGTTGGAGTTCCTGGTTCCTCTGACGCAAAGCAGCTTTCTCTACAGATTTCTCCTCAACATCACGTTCCGTTTGTAATTGGAGTTCCTGGTTTCTCTCACGCAAAGCAGCTATCTCTACAGATTTCTTCTCAAGACAACGCTCCTTTTGTTGTTGGAGTTCTTGGTTAGTCTTTTGCAAGGCGGCCATCTTTGCCTCCTCCTCAACACAATGCTCCTTCAGTTGTTTGAGTTCCTGGTTCCTCTCACGCAAAGAAGCCATCTCTCCAGCGTTCTCCTCAACACAGGGTTCTTTCAGTTGTTTCAGTTCCTGGTTTTCCTTTCTCAAGGCAGCCATCTCTGCTTCGACCTTCTTGTGTGTCCTCTGGAGCATTCCGTATTTCATGTTCAGGTCCTCATTGTTGACGCGCAAGACGTTGTGCTCAATTTTCTGGGCTTTCACTTTCACATGATGCTTAACTAGCTCAGCTACATGCCCTCTATATGCTTTCAGCGTCGCTTCCATCCTCTTAGCGCCTTCAACCTCAAGCTTATTCCTCAAAGTCCTTTCCTGCTCCAGCAACAACTTGATTTCCTGATTTTCTTTTCGCAGAATCTCGAGGTTGACTTCCATCTCATCTCTATTGTTCATCTCCATCTCTACTGCGGTGATGAAATGACCTGTTGTTAAGCAAACTGAATATAATTGTTCAACTGAATGAAAGCCACAAAAATGGTGTTCACTTGGATTATCTCGTTAAAATAGACCGTCTCCCTGATGGTAGCTTCCTGCAATGATCTGATGCACTGATGAACTCACCTGCAGACTTCCCACATCAAGGCAACTCTGTCATCGATCTGAAGGTTCCATTTGTGATGTCAGATTCTATAACACATAGGTGTGAGCAAGCTCTCTGATTGGTCAATAGGCGTGTTTGATTCCACGATCAAACAACGGTCAAATAGAACGTGCCTTTTCACAACAAGTCAGTATCCCTCCGCGTCTGAGAAAAACGGTATACCGTTGGGCCGAAAAGCAAACTGCCTGCAGTTTGCTTTTCGAACTGGAACAAGAAAGCAAATGCCCGAATCAGCAAAGGCTTTTACCACCATCCAAGGAAGTCGGTGAAGCCTGGGGATGCGGTGTGGTATAGCATGGAGCCCTTGGGGGTGAACAGCCTGGGGTCCATGATGACCCGCATTAGTGAAGAGGCTGGCACTGCTACGCGTTACACAAACCATTGCGTCAGAAGCACCTGCAGACAGCGGCCGGGTTGGAGGCCAGAGAAATGATGTCCGTTAGCGGGCATACAAACGAGTCATCGCTTCGCAGCTACTGGGCTCCATCTCTGGACAATAGAAGGATGTGGAGCAACGCGCTTTTTGCCGGTCCGGGACACGCCATGAAACGGCCACTGGAGGAAAGCTCTTCCGATAACCTACCCGTGAACACCACGGCACCACCTGCACACAGTCTGGCCTGGAGTTCATGGAGAGCTGTTTCAAAAATTGCACTTTTAATGGCAGCTTGAACATCCACCTTCATTCTGAAGCCAAAATGTTAAATATGTAAATAAATAAATAAATAGCCTAATTCAAGAATTGTTGTCAATAAATTGGTTAATAATATATTATTTACTATAATTATATCAATAACTGTAAGCGGGGAAGCAGGAGTGTTCGATTGATCGGCTAGCGTTACCAAGGGAACTACTTTATAGGAACTACTTTCTGACGGAGATTAACTCAAGCAGAAAGTGTAGGTTTGGGAGCAAATTAGCCCACATTATGAAATTATTTTACGATATTGTTGATTACAATGATAGTTTGTGTTATAGAATCGCAATCATACACTTGAGGCCGTTCTTGAACGTCATTATTGGTACTCCAGTACAGGCGTACGGACCTCGGCGCAAGCGCCTCGGTCCTGCCGCAGTACTGTACAGTACTAGTTTAATATACACCAATGCATTATATTCTCATAAGTGAGTATCTACGTCTCTCAGAGAAGCAGCCCTGTTCCCAGCATTGTGACTGTGTATTTGCAAAGGATGATACAAGCAAAACAATCTAATCATAACATTAAATAAAGTTGTTGCATAAATGAAGAGGAGTAAAAAGTAAGAATAATTCCAGTCCGGTATCCTACATAATAAAATATGACAATCATGAATGTCTTTCTTTTTATGAAATCAGGATCCCACATTTGTTTTAAACACTTGCAAATGATATATGCTAGAAACCAATGGATTGATATCATATTTACAAAGTAAAGTCCTGTACTCTGCAGGTGCTGGTAAAGAGCAATACAATGACAACACCTTTCCACCAAAACAACTAGTTGGTAGGTAGGTACGTAGGTAGGCAGGCAGACAGACAGATAGATAGACGGACAGATATAGATAGATGGATATCATATATAGATACTTCATTCATCCCAAATTGTGAAATGTGTGGAAACAAGTATAAACACAATAACATTAAATACAAATGAAAGCAATAGACAGGAATATATGCATATACAGTAGAAAGGACACGATGAATATTATAACATGTAATGTAGCGTTACTATGAAGGCTGACCTAAATACGGTGCTTTTCTACAGATTACTTTATTACTGCACTGGTAAAGTCAAATTAGGGCGATTAATAAGATGTGAAGTGCTTTGTAACTTTGACCCGCTTGACTGAATACACAACAAACAATGAAGAAAGAGTTGTATCTGGGCTGCTTCGCTGCCAGCTGCTCCCCGGGACCCGGAAGTGGCGTAAAGCCTGCACTTCAACATCAACGAAGGTGCTCGAGATATGCTGTATTGAACCAATAACACAAACTAACTGTATCACTATAACATGATGATGAGGGTGATGGTGATGAAGAATGCATCCAACGTTCCGCTGTTCATTATAATACAAAAACAGAGCATTAAACAAACCATCATGCTCTTACTTTGAAATCATGCGGAAATGTAGTCATCAGCGGGCCATCACGTGGTTTCCGAAAACAACCGAGTGACACGAGTAGATTTTAGCCGAGACCGGCGGAAGATATGTCTCAAAATTCCGTGTGTGTAAAAAGACGATCCGCGAACAGAGAGTTGAGATCCGTGAACAGAGAGTTGAGATCCGCGAGCGCATTTTTGGTCCACAAATACAAAGTGGATTCAGAAATGCCTGATCGAAAGTTGGAAATGTTAAAGAGATATTCACAGATCTTTTTTTTATTTGTGAACATATTTAGCGTATTTGCAGATCCGTTTTACATTTGCAAATGTATTTGTGAGTTTGTAAATCTTTTAAATGCATTTGTGGATGTTGTTTTACATTTACAAATCACATATTTACACACAAATTATTTTTATGTTCACACAAATAATTATGAGACATATCTATGCCCATAGGAGAGCTAATCCAAAAACCTCCTCACACCTCCTCATCAAATCCAGATCTTCAGCATCACCACCAGTGTCTAGACCCCGGGGGGGAGGGGGGGTCCCTATATGCTCACGGCTTTTCCCCCCTTTAGATATTACGATTTCAGGATCGGGGTCTAATCGCCAAAGACTTAAAGGTGGGGTAGGTAAGTTTCAGAAACCGGCCTACCTGCCTGTCAGCCTTCCATCGGGGCACACATTTATCTCGTGCCCTCATTGGTCATGTGCGCGTTCGTGGTGGTTGGAGGAGGGGCTCTGTGAGGAATTGGCACATTTTCTCCGGTTGTGTATTTTCAAATTCTAGCGATCTCGAGCCGGTTTCTCAAACTTACCTACCCCACCTTTAACATTTAGCATATGACATGTGTCAATAAATGTTCTTTAAACAAAATGAAGTCTCTCCTGATTGAACTGATCGATTAGACACTACTGTCTATCAAACTGTAGTGATTGTAGGCTATGTATTACTTCATGAATTGTACTTA
Source organism: Pseudochaenichthys georgianus (assembly GCF_902827115.2). NCBI lineage: Eukaryota > Metazoa > Chordata > Actinopteri > Perciformes > Channichthyidae > Pseudochaenichthys > Pseudochaenichthys georgianus. The sequence continues at coordinate 42,252,882 of NC_047515.1, forward strand.
ACAGACTGTACGTGGTTTCTCCTTGTTTGTCATGCTTTGCTTTCTGTTATTTTGTTCATGTCTGTAAGACGTTGCTTTTGTCGGGACCCCCTTGAAAACGAGACGGTGCATCTCAAGAGGTTAATAAATACATGTCTATATAATCCAGCACTGAAGTCCTGGTTCACGCATTAGTCAAATCCTGTATTGACTATGCAACGCTGTCCTCTCTGGCCTCCCCATCAAACTCCTCAAGAAACTCCAAATCATTCAGATTTCTGCCGGATGAACACCCGCACCAAATCCTCTGACCACATCACCCCATCCTCATCCAACTCCACTCCATATTTGCCTCTGCCATGGGGCCAAAATGAAATAAATAAATATAGGGGTTGTTTCTTCTCTGAACTTCTATCCTGCATCCCTCCATCTCAAATAAACCATAAACAAATACATAAAGTGTTCACTGCAGCGATCTATTTCACACACAGAACTTTATGAAAACTCGGTGGCGTTTTTCGACCCAGGAGTTCAAACTTTGAATCTCAATCGGATCCGATCAGATTTTGAAATCCCATTTTTTGTGATCCAGGATCAGACGAGTCGGCCACATTGTTGTCCCTGGAGTTCAAAGCAATTCAGAATAGAATTGAATTTCCTGATCTGATCCTGATATCAAAGTGATCCTAATCCTGTTTTTGAACTCCCCAAAATCTGATCAGATCGGATTTATCTTTTGGGGAGTTCAAAACCAAAAAACAGGATTGGGATCACTTTGATATCCGATCAGATCAGGAATCAAATCCAAGCTTTAATCTGGATCAAATCTTCAAAACGGGTAGTTCAAACCGACAACACAGGATTGGGATAAATTTGATCCCAAAAAACTGGATTATCCTGATCCACCAGAGGCGTGGGTTTCCAGAGGATTACCAGAGCAAAACGTACTGGACAATTTATTTTAAAATAGGTTTCAATTTAAATAAGATGGCAAAGTTTGTTAACTGAAATAATACACCATTGCTAGCCTTCATGGCAAATACATTTTGTTTTTTCCATTTTTGGTCAAGATTGAGGTGGCCTTTTTTGTTTTCAACCAAATGTTGATGACATAAATGTTTATGCTCATAAAAGTATCACCAACAAAGATCGTCAATCACAAATGCAATTTAGATTAAAGAAAAATATCTTCAACAAAAAAAAGTCCATCATCTGTCATCGGCTTTCAAAAGTAATTGCGGACAATAGATGTCTCTGCAATGTGGTCTTTTGTCTTTCTTGTGTTATTTTTCATGTCCCACTAGATGGCGATCGGTAGCATTAAAGCACTGATATTCAGGATCTAGTCATCTTGAAAAGTCGTAATCTGGATCCAGGGTGATCCTATCCATTGCTCTGAACTCCAGGGACAACATCTGTCCGACTTGTCTGATCCTGGATCACAAAAAATGGGATTTCAAAATCTGATACGGATCTGATGAGATTAAAAGGTTGAAACTCCTGGGCCCTGAAGACCAAAGGAAGACAGGCTCTCCTTTTCAGCCTTTGTTATCATTTTGATAATTAAAAATATTATATTCTTGTCCGTGGTTGTTTTTGGCGTTCAGGGCATACGAGAGGTGTGAACACTTTATTTTAATACAAAACTATATTGAAATAGAGTCTAGCTTGAAATACTGACTAAATTACTTGGTTATTTGGCGATAACCACCAAGTAAAGTAACTTCAGACGCAGACGTCACGTAGCTTCTCAGACGAGAGGGGGTGGGTGGCGACGAGAGTGTCACGTTACTTCTCTCGCGGCATAGTATGGTAGGCGACGATCGACACGATTGATTATCAAGTCATTGAGGTGATTGTTTATACTGCTGGGTAGCTTGTGAAACTCAACATGGGATCAATACAGTTTTTATCTTAACCTATAATAATACATGACATATTTCTTGATTATATTTTGCATTGTTCTGAATCTTCAAAGTTACTAAAGTTATCAAATAAATGTAGCGCAGTATAAAGTACACTACTTGCCTGAATGGGAGTGGAGCAGTACAGTACTTAAGTACAGTGCTTTGTTACTGTCTACCGCTGTTCCTTGTTCAAGATTGAAATGTGCAAGACGGTTTCTC
>NC_047515.1:42255086-42275086 GCF_902827115.2 Pseudochaenichthys georgianus
GTGTTTCCTGTAGATATTTCATTTCTCTTTGTACTGTACTGTTGGTGTACAGTTTTACTATTATGCTGCTGTGTTTATTGTATTTTGTAACTCTGGCACAACAATTTCCTTCGAGATGAATAAAGTCTTATCTATCTATATTCTGACTAGATATTAGACAAATATACCTGGCAAGATTTCGGGTTTTTGTTGTGCATATCTTTGTATTGCATTCATTAGTGTAGTGTGATTCATGCAAAACGTACTGTATAGTCTCTCGTCATTATCATATATGTACTGTATATACAAGAGAATGTGAAATATGTGTTGATTTACTGTTTACTTATGAAAAATGTTTTGCACACCTGCTGAAATGATCCAAAAAACAATAAAGCACTTACAATATATGTCAAGGATGTCTGCTATTGTTTTATTATTAAGAGTCATGTTAGATGCATCAATATACTTGTTGTTGTCATGGTTATGAAACACCTTAATTTCCTCAGTTTAAATGAAATTTAAATGTTTACATTTTGGGAATATTTTCATAAAGCTCCAATGTGAAATAAAATACATATAGAGATATGAAACCTATAATCACAACAGTACATAAGGAAAATACATGAAACTACAACTTGTGAAATAATGTAAGACTTAATTAAACTTAACTCATTATCATAAACTGTTATTTCATCCTTCTTATTTATATAAAAACAGAAGTATGGTAGGAGTAAAATATGTTAGTTCTCAAAAGTCCGTTTTTTTGTCATTTGGCCTTTTACCAATAACAGTATTTCATGAGACATTAATTATTTTGTATTTGATATGTTCATTATTTCCCTACTTGACAGTTGTGCCACCTACAATCACTTACATCTTAAACTAGCAAGCTCAACAACTGCTGTCACAACTAGCCAGTAAGCTAATGTTAGCTACAGTACAGTTAAGCATCTGTAATGTCAAAGTAATCCTGAATCAAATATCTACCTGCCTATGCTACTGCATACACACAGTACAAAAACATAGAAACTAATATCTATTGTTGCTTAAGCTAACAGGCGATAGCAAACGATGCTAACAGACTATTCTTTTTGTTGCTAAGTGATAAGCTCACAGCTAGCTATGCATGTAGCATTAGTAGCTATTAGCTATATGGCTTGTTAGATACGTTGTTTAGTTTCTAAAGACTTTAGTTATTTAGTTTAAGTTTAGTTACTTCGTTTTGTGTCTGGTTTTATTTATAGAAGCAGCCTTTCAGCTAGTTAATTCAGATCATCTGTTGTTTAACAAGCTAACAAAAGCTAACAGGCTAAATCTTGTAGGATTTGTTGAGCTTGTTTTGGGAAAAGTTGAAAAGGTGACGTCTGCTTAAAACAGTCTTAAAAAGTTATAAAATTAAATTAAATATGGCAATATAAAATAGAAGTTGACATAGGCCTATACCATAATGAATAGAAAAACAGAACTTGGAAATATAGCATTTTGCAAAAGATTAAATAAAATATTTTTTTAAATAAATCCAGTTATTATTGAAATTGAATTATAAGATAAAATGTTAATAATTTCTTTAACTTTTGGTTCATTTATATAATAAAAATGTATTAATGTGATTATTACATTATAATGTCTATTTACAGATAATTTTTCAGATTGTTTCAGATTTTTAGAATTGCATTGTTGTTGTTTACATACATATAGGTATATGTATATATAAGCGTCGCCTATTTTACGGTAAAACCCATTTCAAGTTCATTCAGAGTTTGTTTGTGGGGCCGTTCATTGGTCCAATCTTACTGCTCTATTAATAGTTGAAGGTACTTGTTTGTTGTAACTTGGTTTCGATATAAAGATTGTTCAACTCCTCCCTGTTGTTTTTGGACAAGTAAAGCACTCTCAGTGTTGTTGTTGGATTATCTCGCCGTGAAGGACTTCTTGTATTTGCCAAGTAAAGACAACAATAACCTGCTGACAGTCAAATCTTTGTCCAAGTCTTAGCATTGGGTGTCAATCAGGATGAGGTCCAAGCTATGCATGTCCCCCAAATAACTCATGCAGCAATAATGAAGCAACAGGTCTCCAAAATGTTGGAAATGGACCTCAGCTCCTATAATATTTAGTAAATACAAATAAACGAAAACAGACACTCAGAGTCATGACCGAAAGAACGAGATCGCGGATACAACATTAACATATGACATTACTACTATTTTAGATAATAAGCAGAGTTGTGCAGCTCTGTTTATTGACCTTTCCAAAGCGTTTGACACCGTTGATCATCGCATTTTAAAGCAGAGGCTACTCAGTATTGGCCTATCCAGCCTTGCAGTGGGTGGTTTGTGAACTACCTCTCTGAAAGGTCCCAATGTGTTCATTTTGATGGACTGTCTTCTGATGGTTAAACATTTCTAATGGTGTACCACAAGGTTCTGTTTTAGGACCACTTTTATTCTCCATATATATTAACAGCGTAGGTGATAATGTGGATGAAGCTACTTTACATTTGTATGCGGATGATACTGTGATGTACTGTGCAGGTCCCTCCATTCAGGAGGCTGGTGTTAAATTACAGGCTGTTTTTAACACTATTCAGACTCAGCTCTCTGAGCTTAAGCTTCTTTTAAATGTGGATAAAACCAAGGTAATGCTCTTTTCAAAAGCTAAAAGACACCAGAGCCTGTTTTAGATATTGTAACTACGCAAGGAACAAAACTTGAAGTTGTTGCCTGTTACAAATACCTTGGTATCTGGCTTGATGATTGTCTCTCTTTTAAACTTCATGTCAATAACCTGCTTAAAAAGCTGAGGGTTAGGCTAGGTTTCTTTTTCAGAAACAAGTCCTGTTTCTCGCTGGAGGCCAGGAAAAGGCTCTGTGACCTTTGACCTGTGCTGGACTATGGGGATTGGTCTATATGAATGCACCTGCCAATTACCTGAGCAAATTGGATGCTGCGTATCACAGTGCTCTGAGATTTGTCACAAATTGTAAAGCGCTTACACATCACTGTCCTGTAGCCAAGGCAGGTTTACCATCACTCTCTGTACGGAGGCTCAGTCATTGGTACACGTTTATCTATAAAGCTTTGTTGGGTAAACTCCCGTATTATATCTGCTCTCTGATAACACAGAGAGTTGCAAGCAGCTATTGTCTGAGGTCACATGATGTAGTCTTGTTAGATGTGCCAAGAGCAAGGACTGTCTTCGGTAAGACAGCTTTTATGTGCGCAGCTCCACTTGCTTGGAACAATCTTCAGCAAGAATTGAAACTGAGCAATCATTCCTCTGCATGTTTTTAAAGCTAGGCAAAATGAAATGCTTGCTGATACATTGGGCACTTGTAAATGTCTATAACTATGTATCCTGTAAATATAATGTATAATGTCCTTTATTGTTTTATGTTTCATGTGGAATCTATATGCTGCAGGTCTCCCTTGAAAAAGAGATCTATGATCTCAATGGGACCAATCTGAATAAATAAAGGTTTGAAATGAAAAATGAAAAACAAGCGGCCGAGATGGGTTTTCTCCGCAGGGTGGCTGGCGTCTCCCTTAGGGATAAGGTGAGAAGTTCGGTCATCAGGGAGGGACTCGGAGTTGAGCCGCTCCTCCTTCGCGTCGAAAGGAGCCAGTTGAGGTGGTTCGGGCACCTAGTTAGGATGCCACCTGGGGCGCCTCCCTAGGAGGTGTTCCAGGCACGTCCAGCTGGAGGAGACCAATGGTAGACCTAGGACCAGGGTGAAGGGATATATCTCTTCTCTGGCCTGGGAGCGCCTTGGGACCCCCCCAGTCAGAGCTGGTTGATGAGGGAAAAGAAAGTTTGGGGCTCTCTGCTGGAACTGCTAACCCCCGAGACCCGACCACGGATAAGGGGGAGAGATGGATGGATGGAGACACCAGAGCCTTAATTTGCCCATTGAACCACACAAACATACACACAATGATTTAATGTATTATAAAAGCATAGACATCTAGGGCCTAGTGACCTATATGTGACCTATGTATAAATCAAAGCACTTCCATAGTATTTACATCTGTATGCTCTCGCATCGCAGGATTTTAACTTTGGTATCTCAAGTTTTGCGGATAATAAGTGCCTATGTTTGCCTATAGGTCAACTGTGAACCCAAAACACATATTTGAAAGGCTTTCAAATACTTGGATTGGGAGGGAAAGAGAAAAAGGCTTTGTTGCTGAAACTCTCTGAGGCTCTTAACACACATGGGGACACCTATGTATGTATTAAAGACGTTAAAAATGTCGTTGTCTCTATTTTGAACTATGTTTCTGTTGATAAAATTAAATGTCCATCTTTTAAGCTCAATGTTTTGAGGAGTAGAGTCCAATAATATTTGACCAGCTTGTATGAAATAAACACATTTGATAAAAACAACAATAATGGGATTGAACGTGTACAATGAGACAAATATAAAAACACTGAGAAGTATAAATACATCTTCTATTTCATACCATGGGTTATTTTATTTAAGAAATGCAGTGTTGATTAAAACATCAAATGAACAGATACCAGTTCTTTAATAACCAACATGTCATACAGTAATTAATATATACTGTATATGTTTACAGTGATCCAACCCAACACGATTTAATTCATATATACATTAAATAAACCCTGATAAACACATTTGAATACTTGAACAGCTCTTATGAAATCACCACATTTTTGAAAAACAACAAAACAATGTAATTGAACCCAAAAGTAGAAACACCCAGAACAATCTGCACACACATCTTCTAGTGTTGTTGTATTTATTAAATTCAAAGTTGTTTAAATCACAAATAGAACAGATACCGGTACTTTAGTAACCAACAAGTCATACAGTAATGAATATATACTGTATGCGTTTACACAGTGAGGCACACACAGAATACATTTAATTAACATTTTATTATAAAATCAAGTCTAAAACACAACAAAAAACACTAAATATGAAAAGGGAAAATGGAGGGGGTGATGTAGGAAGAAAGAGGTGAGGGAAATGGAGGAGGGAGTAAAGTAAACAAAGGATGGAGTAAGGGGAGAGAGGGTGCGGTAGCAGAAGTACAGTAAAAGGGGGAGGGAACTTAATCGTGAGTTTTTTACATCTATTATACAGATTGTGGGAAACTGAGCTCCAGGAGAAAACCCTGAGTATGAAAGGGGAAGGCAGTAAGGGGTGAGGGGAATGTAGGAGGAAGGAGGTGAGGGGAAGGGGAGGAGGGCAAGAGGAGAGGGAAAAGACAGCTACTGACATCCAGCCTCCTCCTTCTCCCCTTTGCTTCCCTTCTAACTACATCTCCTAATAATACTAATAATACTACTTCCAGCCGATTACGGAATTTGAAGATGGAGGTGGTAATTGGCCTACAAAACAGTGTACAAGGCGCCTGCTCTGTCGTCGTCGGGGACATCTGCGACGATACGGAGAAAGGGAATCATGGATTTTCTCCACCGTGATGTTTTCAAGGCGGCTATCTCCTTGAACACAACGTCTTTCAGTTGTTGGAGTTCACGGATACTCTCGAGCAAAGTGACTAATCTCTGCATCCTTCTCCTCAACAACAACGTTCCTTCCTGTTGTTTCAGTTCGTGGTTTCTCTCATGCAAAAACTACTATCTCTGCATCCTTCTCCTCGACCACAACGCAACTTCTCTTGTTTCAGTGTCTGGTTTTCCTTCAGCAAGGCGGCCTCCTCCTCAACACAATGCTCCTTCAGTTGTTTGAGTTCCTGGTTTCTCTTGACGCAAAGCAGCTGTCTCTACAGATTTCTCCTCAACATCACGTTCCGTTTGTAATTGGAGTTCCTGGTTTCTCCACGCAAAGCAGCTATCTCAACAGATTTCTTCTCAAGACAACGCTCCTTTTGTTGTTGGAGTTCTTGGTTAGTCTTTTGCAAGGCGGCCATCTTTGCCTCCTCCTCAACACAATGCTCCTTCAGTTGTTTGAGTTCCTGGTTCCTCTCACGCAAAGAAGCCATCTCTCCAGCGTTCTCCTCAACACAGGGTTCTTCAGTTGTTTCAGTTCCTGTTTTCCTTCTCAAGGCAAGCCATCTCTGCTTCGACCTTCTTGTGTGTCCTCTGGAGCATTCCGTATTTCATGTTCAGGTCCTCATTGTTGACGCGCAAGACGTTGTGCTCAATTTCTGGGCTTTCACTTTCACATGATGCTTAACTAGCTCAGCTACATGCCCTCTATATGCTTTCAGCGTCGCTTCCATCCTCTTAGCGCCTTCAAACCTCAAGCTTATTCCTCAAAGTCCTTTCCTGCTCCAGCAACAACTTGATTTCCTGATTTTCTTTTCGCAGAATCTCGAGGTTGACTTCCCATCTCATCTCTATTGTTCATCTCCATCTCTACTGCGGTGATGAAATGACCTGTTGTTAAGCAAACTGAATATAATTGTTCAACTGAATGAAAGCCACAAAAATGGTGTTCACTTGGATTATCTCGTTAAAATAGACCGTCTCCCTGATGGTAGCTTCCTGCAATGATCTGATGCACTGATGAACTCACCTGCAGACTTCCCACATCAAGGCAACTCTGTCATCGATCTGAAGGTTCCATTTGTGATGTCAGATTCTATAACACATAGGTGTGAGCAAGCTCTCTGATTGGTCAATAGGCGTGTTTGATTCCACGATCAAACAACGGTCAAATAGAACGTGCCTTTTCACAACAAGTCAGTATCCCTCCGCGTCTGAGAAAAACGGTATACCGTTGGGCCGAAAAGCAAACTGCCTGCAGTTTGCTTTCGAACTGGAACAAGAAAGCAAATGCCCGAATCAGCAAAGGCTTTTACCACCATCCAAGGAAGTCGGTGAAGCCTGGGGATGCGGTGTGGTTATAGCATGGAGCCCTTGGGGGTGAACAGCCTGGGGTCCATGATGACCCGCATTAGTGAAGAGGCTGGCACTGCTACGCGTTACACAAACCATTGCGTCAGAAGCACCTGCAGACAGCGGGCCGGGTTGGAGGCCAGAGAAATGATGTCCGTTAGCGGGCATACAACGAGTCATCGCTTCGCAGCTACTGGGCTCCATCTCTGGACAATAGAAGGATGTGGAGCAACGCGCTTTTTGCCGGTCCGGGACACGCCATGAAACGGCCACTGGAGGAAAGCTCTTCCGATAACCTACCCGTGAACACCACGGCACCACCTGCACACAGTCTGGCCTGGAGTTCATGGAGAGCTGTTTCAAAAATTGCACTTTTAATGGCAGCTTGAACATCCACCTTCATTCTGAAGCCAAAATGTTAAATATGTAAATAAATAAATAAATAGCCTAATTCAAGAATTGTTGTCAATAAATTGGTTAATAATATATTATTTACTATAATTATATCAATAACTGTAAGCGGGGAAGCAGGAGTGTTCGATTGATCGGCTAGCGTTACCAAGGGAACTACTTTATAGGAACTACTTTCTGACGGAGATTAACTCAAGCAGAAAGTGTAGGTTTGGGAGCAAATTAGCCCACATTATGAAATTATTTACGATATTGTTGATTACAATGATAGTTTGTGTTATAGAATCGCAATCATACACTTGAGGCCGTTCTTGAACGTCATTATTGGTACTCCAGTACAGGCGTACGGACCTCGGCGCAAGCGCCTCGGTCCTGCCGCAGTACTGTACAGTACTAGTTAATATACACCAATGCATTATATTCTCATAAGTGAGTATCTACGTCTCTCAGAGAAGCAGCCCTGTTCCCAGCATTGTGACTGTGTATTTGCAAAGGATGATACAAGCAAAACAATCTAATCATAACATTAAATAAAGTTGTTGCATAAATGAAGAGGAGTAAAAAGTAAGAATAATTCCAGTCCGGTATCCTACATAATAAAATATGACAATCATGAATGTCTTTCTTTTTATGAAATCAGGATCCCACATTTGTTTTAAACACTTGCAAATGATATATGCTAGAAACCAATGGATTGATATCATATTTACAAAGTAAAGTCCTGTACTCTGCAGGTGCTGGTAAAGAGCAATACAATGACAACACCTTTCCACCAAAACAACTAGTTGGTAGGTAGGTACGTAGGTAGGCAGGCAGACAGACAGATAGATAGACGGACAGATATGATAGATGGATATCATATATAGATACTTCATTCATCCCAAATTGTGAAATGTGTGGAAACAAGTATAAACACAATAACATTAAATACAAATGAAAGCAATAGACAGGAATATATGCATATACAGTAGAAAGGACACGATGAATATTATAACATGTAATGTAGCGTTACTATGAAGGCTGACCTAAATACGGTGCTTTTCTACAGATTACTTTATTACTGCACTGGTAAAGTCAAATTAGGGCGATTAATAAGATGTGAAGTGCTTTGTAACTTTGACCCGCTTGACTGAATACACAACAAACAATGAAGAAAGAGTTGTATCTGGGCTGCTTCGCTGCCAGCTGCTCCCCGGGACCCGGAAGTGGCGTAAAGCCTGCACTTCAACATCAACGAAGGTGCTCGAGATATGCTGTATTGAACCAATAACACAAACTAACTGTATCACTATAACATGATGATGAGGGTGATGGTGATGAAGAATGCATCTAACGTTCCGCTGTTCATTATAATAAAAAAACAGAGCATTAAACAAACCATCATGCTCTTACTTTGAAATCATGCGGAAATGTAGTCATCAGCGGGCCATCACGTGGTTTCCGAAAACAACCGAGTGACACGAGTAGATTTTAGCCGAGACCGGCGGAAGATATGTCTCAAAATTCCGTGTGTGTAAAAAGACGATCCGCGAACAGAGAGTTGAGATCCGTGAACAGAGAGTTGAGATCCGCGAGCGCATTTTTGGTCCACAAATACAAAGTGGATTCAGAAATGCCTGATCGAAAGTTGGAAATGTTAAAGAGATATTCACAGATCTTTTTTTTATTTGTGAACATATTTAGCGTATTTGCAGATCCGTTTTACATTTGCAAATGTATTTGTGAGTTTGTAAATCTTTTAAATGCATTTGTGGATGTTGTTTTACATTTACAAATCACATATTTACACACAAATTATTTTTATGTTCACACAAATAATTATGAGACATATCTATGCCCATAGGAGAGCTAATCCAAAAACCTCCTCACACCTCCTCATCAAATCCAGATCTTCAGCATCACCACCAGTGTCTAGACCCCGGGGGGAGGGGGGGTCCCTATATGCTCACGGCTTTTCCCCCTTTAGATATACGATTTCAGGATCGGGGTCTAATCGCCAAAGACTTAAAGGTGGGGTAGGTAAGTTTCAGAAACCGGCCTACCTGCCTGTCAGCCTTCCATCGGGGCACACATTTATCTCGTGCCCTCATTGGTCATGTGCGCGTTCGTGTGTGTTGGAGGAGGGGCTCTGTGAGGAATTGGCACATTTTCTCCGGTTGTGTATTTTCAAATTCTAGCGATCTCGAGCCGGTTTCTCAAACTTACCTACCCCACCTTTAACATTTAGCATATGACATGTGTCAATAAATGTTCTTTAAACAAAATGAAGTCTCTCCTGATTGAACTGATCGATTAGACACTACTGTCTATCAAACTGTAGTGATTGTAGGCTATGTATTACTTCATGAATTGTACTGAACGTGGTTTCTCCTTGTTTGTCATGCTTTGCTTTCTGTTATTTTGTTCATGTCTGTAAGACGTTGCTTTTGTCGGGACCCCCTTGAAAACGAGACGGTGCATCTCAAGAGGTTAATCCTAATAAATACATGTCTATATAATCCAGCACTGAAGTCCTGGTTCACGCATTAGTCAAATCCTGTATTGACTATGCAACGCTGTCCTCTCTGGCCTCCCCATCAAACTCCTCAAGAAACTCCAAATCATTCAGATTTCTGCCGGATGAACACCCGCACCAAATCCTCTGACCACATCACCCCATCCTCATCCAACTCCACTCCATATTTGCCTCTGCCATGGGGCCAAAATGAAATAAATAAATATAGGGGTTGTTTCTTCTCTGAACTTCTATCCTGCATCCCTCCATCTCAAATAAACCATAAACAAATACATAAAGTGTTCACTGCAGCGATCTATTTCACACACAGAACTTTATGAAAACTCGGTGGCGTTTTCGACCCAGGAGTTCAAAACTTTGAATCTCAATCGGATCCGATCAGATTTTGAAATCCCATTTTTTGTGATCCAGGATCAGACGAGTCGGCCACATGTTGTCCCTGGAGTTCAAAGCAATTCAGAATAGAATTGAATTTCCTGATCTGATCCTGATATCAAAGTGATCCTAATCCTGTTTTTGAACTCCCCAAAATCTGATCAGATCGGATTTATCTTTTGGGGAGTTCAAAACCAAAAAACAGGATTGGGATCACTTTGATATCCGATCAGATCAGGAAATCAAATCCAAGCTTTAATCTGGATCAAATCTTCAAAACGGGTAGTTCAAACCGACAACACAGGATTGGGATAAATTTGATCCCAAAAAACTGGATTATCCTGATCCCACCAGAGGCGTGGGTTTCCAGAGGATTACCAGAGCAAAACGTACTGGACAATTTATTTTAAAATAGGTTTCAATTTAAATAAGATGGCAAAGTTTGTTAACTGAAATAATACACCATTGCTAGCCTTCATGGCAAATACATTTTGTTTTTCCATTTTTGGTCAAGATTGAGGTGGCCTTTTTTGTTTTCAACCAAATGTTGATGACATAAATGTTTATGCTCATAAAAGTATCACAACAAAGATCGTCAATCACAAATGCAATTTAGATTAAAGAAAAAATATCTTCAACAAAAAAAAAGTCCATCATCTGTCATCGGCTTTCAAAAGTAATTGCGGACAATAGATGTCTCTGCAATGTGGTCTTTTGTCTTTCTTGTGTTATTTTTCATGTCCACTAGATGGCGATCGGTAGCATTAAAGCACTGATATTCAGGATCTAGTCATCTTGAAAAGTCGTAATCTGGATCAGGGTGATCCTATCCATTGCTCTGAACTCCAGGGACAACATCTGTCCGACTTGTCTGATCCTGGATCACAAAAAATGGGATTTCAAAATCTGATCGGATCTGATTGAGATTAAAAGTGTTGAACTCCTGGGCCCTGAAGACCAAAGGAAGACAGGCTTCTCCTTTTCAGCCTTTGTTATCATTTTGATAATTAAAAATATATATTCTTGTCCGTGGTTGTTTTGGCGTTCAGGGCATACGAGAGGTGAAACATTATTTTAATACCAAAACTATATTGAAATAGAGTCTAGCTTGAAATACTGACTAACATTACTTGGTTATTTGGCGATAACCACCAAAGTAAAGTAACTTCAGACGCAGACGTCACGTAGCTTCTCAGACGAGAGGGGTGGCGACGAGAGTGTCACGTTACTTCTCTCGCGGCATAGTATGGTAGGCGACGATCGACACGATTGATTATCAAGTCATTGAGGTGATTGTTTATACTGCTGGGTAGCTTGTGAAACTCAACATGGGATCAATACAGTTTTTATCTTAACCTATAATAATACATGACAAAATATTTCTTGATTATATTCTTCTGAATCTTCAAAGTTACTAAAGTTATCAAATAAATGTAGCGCAGTATAAAGTACACTATTTGCCTGAATGGGAGTGGAGCAGTACAGTACTTAAGTACAGTGCTTTGTTACTGTCTACCGCTGTTCCTTGTTCAAGATTGAAATGTGCAAGACGGTTTCTGCCCCTCTGTTCACATGTAGCCTTTCATACATGACGGTTTTCTGCCCTCTGTTCACATGTAGCCTTTCATACATGATGGTTTCTGCCCTCTGTTCACATGTAGCCTTTCATACATGACGGTTTCTGCCCTCTGTTCACATGTAGCCTTTCATACATGACGGTTTCTGCCCCTCTGTTCACATGTAGCCTTTCATACATGACGGTTTCTGCCCTCTGTTCACATGTAGCCTTTCATACATGACGGTTTCTGCCCCTCTGTTCACATGTAGCCTTTCATACGTGACGGTTTCTGCCCTCTGTTCACATGTAGCCTTTCATACGTGATGGTTTCTGCCCCTCTGTTCACATGTAGCCTTTCATACGTGATGGTTTCTGCCCTCTGTTCACATGTAGCCTTTCATACATGATGGTTTCTGCCCTCTGTTCACATGTAGCCTTTCATACGTGATGGTTTCTGCCCTCTGTTCACATGTAGCCTTTCATACATGACGGTTTCTGCCCTCTGTTCACATGTAGCCTTTCATACGTGATGGTTTCTGCCCTCTGTTCACATGTAGCCTTTCATACGTGATGGTTTCTGCCCTCTGTTCACATGTAGCCTTTCATACATGACGGTTTCTGCCCTCTGTTCACATGTAGCCTTCATACGTGACGGTTTCTGCCCTCTGTTCACATGTAGCCTTTCATACGTGATGGTTTCTGCCCTCTGTTCACATGTAGCCTTTCATACGTGATGGTTTCTGCCCTCTGTTCACATGTAGCCTTTCATACGTGACGGTTGAAGCGCAGCAGGAAGATGCTGGATGAGTCCACCAGTGAGGCGTCAGAAACGTTGATGCACACGATGACAGGACCCTGGAACATTTAACTTTGAAGGGTGAACATAATGACGACATCGCGGCCTACTCAAAAACCTTTGAACACAGACTGCGGCAGTTGCCACGTAATTTGCTGCCACACTTCCTGCATGAGGTGGACAATAGCTTCTTCAAGTATCCTCCACAACCAGCCTAGAAGTATTTTAATGTTGTCGCTGTTCAAGATGGTCATTTTAAAATGTTTTAGTAGTTAAACCAATAATAATGCTAGGACTGCAACTGACAGATATGTAGGCACATTTCATCTTAACGCTGTGTGATTAAAAGAATAAACTCATAGCAGGAGAGGCACACATATTTGCTATATCTTATCCCACTGAAAAGGCACTGCACCGATACTGATACAATATTGGCATAGTTCATCCCTGTGCTGCTTGGCTCGAGCTGTAGCATTGGTGGTGGCTGGCAGGGTGGCCTGCCGTAGCTCAGGGTCTTGTCTCCAGCTTCCTGGGACAGTGCCATGATCGGGTCCTTCCTGGTCAACAACTCCCGCCATGTACACGCTACAGTTCTCTGTGAGCAGGAAGTTGTGCAGAGCACAGCAAGCCAAAACAATGGCCTCCACTTTGGCAGTGTCTTGAATGTTTATGGAAGTTAGAAAGACTCGAAAACGGTTGGCCAGGATGCCAAAGGCATTTTCTACCACCCTGCGAGCCCGAGACAGCCTGTAGTTGAAGATGCGTTGCTCTACAAATAGCCTCTGGGTCGGATAGGGCGTCATGAGGTACTCCTTCAGGGGAAATGCTTCATCTGCCACAATGGAGTAGCAAACCGCCTGGTCAGAAGCAGGAGGGGGTGCAGGTGCAGGGATGCTGGATGTCCTATTCTCCAGGGCATCCTGCAGTGAGCATCCACCAAACACACCACCATCAGAAATCCTCCCGTTACAACCTACATCTACATTCAAGAACTTGTAGTTGCTGTCGGCCAGTGCCATTAGCACCATGGAAAATGTATGTTTGTAGTTGAAGTAGGTTGATCCGGTTCCTGGAGGCGGGCGGATGTTGATGTGTTTCCCATCCAGGGCACCTAGGCAGTTTGGGAAGTCCCACTGAGCCTGGAATCCATCAGCTACTCGCTGCCACTCTTCCACTGTGTCTGGGCACTGAAAAACAAAATAATGTTTTTAAGACCCATGCTTCATATGGCAGAGCAAACATGTGCTGTTCAAATGCCTACAGACCTCACTGCATTACATAGAGATTGCACAGTAAAACCAGTCAGTATCCACACATACCTTCAGGTATTTCTCTTTTAAAACCTCGTAGATGGCTGTACAGGTCTCAGGAACTAACTGCCGTATCGTTGACACTCCCACTCGGAACTGGTCGGAAAGGCTCCTGAAGCTTTCCCCTGCGAATATTAACAAAGAGTTTATACAGAGTTATCGACACAAGCAGCTGAACAACACACTCATTAGCTACACAACTACAGGTTATAGTTTACAAGATAGTTCGATTACTTTGGTTACTATGAAGATTTAGATTCATGATACACAATATAATGAAATATTTTATTACAGGTTAAGACTTTATTGATCCCTTGGTAAATGCTCAAGCTACCAAGCAGCACATTTGGTTTTGTACTTACACTAGTAAATCTTTTAATGCTATGACTTTGACTTCTAGAGTATTTCTACACTGCGGTATTACTAGTTTTACTGAAATGTATAAGTACTTCGTCTACCACTGCTAAAGCATAATATACAAAGTGCTGCAATTTTAAATATAGCTTTAGCTTGCATACCTGTTGCCAGAAATCGCAGCGTAACCATCAGACGTGTCCCCACGGAGATGCAGTCCCGGTAGTTGGTGTTTTCCCTCCGGATGAGTGGAGTGATGAGTTCCTCCAACGCGTGGAACTGAACAGGAAAAAGCCGAGCAAAATCTTTGAAATCTGGGATTTCATTTAACTCCAGCTCTCCACACAGGTGCGGGAAAGCCCCGTGAGCTTCTCGCTGCGGTATCCATGATCTCACCCATTTAGTGCGGTTTCTCCTAATTGCTCGCTTCCGCCTCTTGATATCTGCTTCCACGAGCAACAGGCCAAGGGCTGATACCGCCAGTGCCACACTGCACATGCTTTCGATTATAAGTCTTTATGTGAAGCAGTCTGAGATGGAAGAGAGTGAAAGTTGAACGCACGGGCTATTTGTTGTTTGTATATATATCACACAGTCTGTCTTCCGGTTACCTCTTTTGAATGACGAATACACACTACCGCCGCCTGCTGGTAAGGAGAGTTATTGCCACTCACGCATTCTTTCACACACACATACTATTGGGCCGGGCGCGACACCGTACTTCCGGTATCAGCCGTTTTACGCGAGGTGCAAGCAGCCGTACAGCGTCTAGGTGTTGCTAAGCTTCCTGTACTGAATATCATAGTCTATTGCCTTAATCAATATCTAGTCAACTCTAAAATACCACATATATGCAATGGCATGATAATATTATTGTGACAAGTGGGGTGTTCACCTGGTGTTTCCAGAAGATAGACGGAGATGCAGCCAAAATCGACGAAGGCCACTGTCGTTTTTCCATACATCTGCATCTGTCTGTAAGGGCAATCCGGCAACCCACACAGCTCTAGTTCACGCTGGTAACGACCTCGAGCACACGCCTCAAGTCCAGAGATGTCATCCGAAGACATGCAGCGATTTCTTCGGTCGTTAATTCAGAAAAAAAACCTAGTGCGCTCTGCCTGGCTACTTTAGCTAGCTGTTTATATTTGCACTTCCAGGATATTTGCACCTCCAGGAAAATGGCGTATATATATATATATATATATATATATATATATATGGCGCGTGTTGCATTGTGGGTAGCTCGTAACATCACTGTGTGTGAAAGAATACGTAGTGCGTACGTGCTACTTGGCCGTCAGCTGAAGTCTTCGCAGTGTGTTCCAGTCATGGTTCCAGTGCGACTGTTGGCCAAGACGCAGGAGACCTGAGGCGACACACGACAGTCGGGTCCGTCGCGACGTGTTCTTTGGTGTCAGCTTGGTGTGTCCGGACCTTCAAATGAAGGTTTGAGGAAGTTTGTCTGGCCAAGAGGCCCAGCACTGTGTTATAAGATGAACGAAGCTCAGAATACAACACGATGTGTTCAGGTCTCATCTCGAGTTGTTTGGGTTATATAATGAATAATGCATGTTTCCGTCAGGTTACATCCCAGTGGATTAAGGTCTACCCCGGAAACTGCCCTGATCAAAACCCTTTTAGATTGTTTTTGCACCTTTTTAACAAAATCAAAACTCTCTTTTAATCTGTTTTTAAAGGTCCCATGTCATGCTTTCCGGTTATCATGCATGTGAACGGTCTGCAGAGTCTCAAACCCTCAAAGTGCACCCTGTAGCGAGTAAAACTCTAACTCAGAGAAGACCCGTCTGCTGCCCCAGAACGCCTCGTTGGACATTTCTCTTTTTCAATGTTTTTCTTCCTGGTCGCAGTGGCGGATCTAGACCAATTTGAGTGGGGGGCCCAGTTATTTTCTGAGGGGGGCACAATAAATTCAGGACGAAAAAGACAAAGCCATTATTGCGCATAAGAAAACAATGCAATACAGTTATTGGTATTTGTTTCAGTACACATGTATTTCAGATACTTATAGTTACAGATTGTACGCTCTAATGGGTCCGACTAGAATGACAAATAGCGTTAGTTACACCTATCCCGTCAGCCAAGAAATCATTTAATCAAACTTTTTCATTTTCAGGGCCCCCCCCAGCCCGGTCGTAGTGAGTAAAGGTCACAGTGACGTAAGGGCTCCACGGATTGGTCCATACACTCAGCCTTATCTTTTCTCAGCCGAAAGTAGAAATGGCCATGACATGACAAAAGTGCTGTTTTTATAAATTTTTACTTTGTAAAGTGTCTTTGAGTTTCAAGAAAAGCGCTCAATAAATAAAATGCATTACTATTATCAGATGTTCTGTTGAAGTTGTTTTGCATTTTAGTAAAGACA
This sequence comes from Pseudochaenichthys georgianus, assembly GCF_902827115.2. Classification (NCBI taxonomy): domain Eukaryota; kingdom Metazoa; phylum Chordata; class Actinopteri; order Perciformes; family Channichthyidae; genus Pseudochaenichthys; species Pseudochaenichthys georgianus. Next base: position 42,271,602 of record NC_047515.1, read on the forward strand.
TTTGAAAAAAAGCTAAGCAACTATATTCCCTTGACTTTAGAGTACATGTTATCAATTGTTCTTAAATCATAGGGATGAGAAAACTCCTCGGATTCAGAAAATGCATTAACGGATTTTTTTGAGATTTTGAGAAAGTGAGAATTTTGAGAAAAAATGAAAATGTTGAGAAAGTCAGAATTTTGTGATATTTAGAAAAAAGCCCACATGAGAAAAAAACGTACATAAAACAAAGCGATAGTATACAACAGAAGTGATCGTAGTGTTTAGGATTCAACTGTCTTAATAAAAAGCAAAGGAAGACATTTTTTTTTCTTTTATTGGCAACAATCTTTATTATCTCTTCCAGTTTTTTGATGTGAAAAGAGGCATTCATTTTACTTTAATTAAATATCTTTTTAATAAAGTAAAGCAAAAAAGTATTTACAAATGTTCAATTAAATTGTAATCAATGACTTGGGTTGGATAATTATACAAGCACCTTCTGCCGGGCCGAGGAGAGAAAAATATAAATACAGGAGGGATAAAGACTTGTTTCGGGGGAATCACATGGCGATACGTTAGCATTTTTTCTTTGAAAAAACAGAAGCCATTTATATATTTACAGAACTCTCCTGAAATGCGTTTCCACTGGAGGAAGCAGAAAGGCTTTAGGATCCGAACTGTTGAGCTTTTTTTGTGTGTTTTATTCAAGTGGATCTTTTGTCCGTGTACTTTTTTTCTCCTATTTTAAAGATCCGACGACAGGCTTTGCAGGAGCGTGTTTTCTTTCTCTCAGTCCACAGTTTGTGTTTTGAAGCGCAGGAGTATAACCGACACATGGTTTTGGGGTTTTTGGGGCGTCAGGGAAGCATCGTCGCCCCCCAGCAGCAAAACATGGTCAAAGTTCATCGCCTCCCACTCGTAAAGTCTGCGTGAAATCTGTCGTCACGTCCACAAACCGTCCGTCTGAAACGTCCCTTCGACAGCGCTCGCCACTCTTCTTTGTAGTTTTTTTATTTTATTACAAAACACTCACTCCAACCATCCAACACAAGATGAAAGGGAAAGCTAACCGTCTACACTAGCGCTTGGTCGTGTAGATCCAACACCGATCGATGTGATGCTGCCGCTCACACGATGAAGTCATCAAAAATATAAATGTGAACAGCCTTTTAAAGTTTTTTTTTTTTTTTTTTTTTTAATATATCTGTCATTAAGTGTCTTGAATAGTGTTTGACCGTGGCGAGGAAAAACCAGCCGTTTGAAAAAAACAGGTTAACTTCAAAGAAATACTGAAGGAAACGGCTCTTCTCTCGCGGCTTTTCTCTCGCTCTTCTACTCGCTCTATTTTATCCTGTATTTATTTCCAAAAAAGACATTCAGTTGCGCAAAAAAGGGAACAAAAATAAAATAAAGGAAACCAAAAAAAAGAACTGATCGAGTGTTCGATCCGTAATACAATCTCTCCCAGTTGAAGATTTTTTTTTTTTCTTGCTTTTTTGTGTGTTTCTGTTTATGCAGAAGGATTTTGCCGATTCAGGTTTTTTCTTCTGAATCCTCCACGGAGCGTCTTCCTCCTCTAGCTGTTGTCGGACTCGTCTTCATCCTCGGCCTCTCGGAGCCACGTGAAGAAGGCGGTGACGGACTTTAGAGCCACGCCTTTCCCCTGCTGCTCCGCCGGGTCTTTGCTCGACTCCCACTTGTAGAAAGCTTCTTCTTTGATCACGTCCTCGTCGTAAAGGCTGTCGAAGAACATCCGCAGCAGGTCTGAAGGAGAGGGGAAACACGAGAGACGTTAATACATTACTCAATTACCAATATTATAAAGCCTAACACATACTACAACATTCAGAACTAAAAACGGAGAAGCAGCGTTCAGTTTTTATGCTCCAAATATCTGGAACAAACTCCCTGCAGGTCCGCTGAAACTTTTAAAAGGAATAATTGACCTACATTTGATTGATTTCTCAAACTTATAACTGAACTTATGAGGCCATATATAGCGGCCCAGCCCGTAGAATATTTTCTGTACGTGGCCCTCGGTGAAAAAAGTGTGGACACCGCTGCTCTAAATGATGTTAAGAAGTCACTCACTGGCCGGCTGCTCCAGCTCCACCATCAGCGCCTGCAGAGCGTAGAGAGCCTGCAGCTCCTTCTTGTCGTCACTCAGGTATTTCTGCAGGACCTTCGCTCTCTTCTTGATCTTAGCGGCGTCCACCTTGTTCGGGTTCTCATCTGCAGGAAACAAAACGCCATTAACGGGACTGGCATGGCGCAGTTCACGAGGTAATTCTGACTTGATTGAATGCGTAATATGTACAGGGACCATGCGGATAACTCACAGATGATGGCTGACTGACAGATGCTTGTCATCAGAGCTCTGACCAGCATGTTGGAGGACATCTGCTGCTCATCCAGGTTAGCCTGCACACAGAGACACATTCATGTACACGCATGCAGAGAACCAAGAGCCCGACAACTGGGTGAGCGTTAGAGAAGCATGGTGAGGATTCAAACAGGATTGTTTTAGATTTTGAGTAAAAGTGAGAATTTTGATAAAAAAGTGAGATTTCAAGAAAAATTTGAATTTTTAGAAAAACTGTAAAAAAAAAAAAAAAATTAGAATTTAGAGATTTCTAGAAAAAAGCCAGAATTTTGAGAAAAAAACTCAGTATTTTGTTCATGGCAGGATGTGTGATGACCTAGAAGAGCATCAGGACTGTTTGAGGCAGGTGATAGCTATGTGATTAACATGATGATTCAGACTCTATGGAGAGAGACATCAAGCATGCTCATTTCTGACGTGGAGCTAATCTGAAGTAAACATTGAATACTGCTTTCTGTTCCTCCATCTTGAGACTGTGTGACTCCCTCTCTTGGGTATCAGCATGTGAAGGACACTGCTCAGGAACTAGCTGATGCTCTGTAGGTGATGACTACTTCCCTTCTGGAGAGGATCCCAGATACATGGATCCTGAGACTGAAGCTCAAGCCGGGGACGAGGGATAGCAAACAGAAAAGCAGATGTTAGTAAACATTCGCCCTCACCTCGATCCAGTCAAACAGCCTCTGGTCGTCGGCCTGATCCTGGATCAGCCTCTGAATCTGTTTGCTCAGCTCCTCAGAGCTCAGCTCCTCCTTCTGACCGTCCTCAGACTCCACACCCAGCGTGAACTCCACCTTCTGCACAACACAAACGCGCTTTATTATAACAATACATTCATTACATTTGTATTGGAGCGCTTTTCAAGGCACTCAAAGCGCTTTACAATTACACATATTAGACATGTAACGGTTATTACTGCGGACAATACCCAAATGTATCATCATCTGTATTTTGTTTTATTATTTTAGACGGTGCACATTGATAGACATTTATGTTCATGTAGTATTATTAATTTTGACTTTTTATTTTATTTCCTGCAGTATCTTTGACTTTTTACATTAATTATATAAAATATTTTGCATTGTTTTGTTTATATTTGATATAATATTTTTCATTTGTA
>NC_047515.1:42277586-42337586 GCF_902827115.2 Pseudochaenichthys georgianus
TCACCATATCAACTGAGTCAGACACACAACACTTTCTCAGTGCAATTCTTTTTCAGAAGAATAAAAACATTCAATGAAACGATGAAATGAATTGAAGTGGGACATCCCCAAATATATATATCCAAAGCTTTAGTATAGCGACCCAGAAACAGAAAATATATTATACTAACATGTATACTACTGGAGAGAGGTCATGGGACAAAACCTTCCCATGACTTTTTACATGACCTATAATAACATTTATTATAAAACGATTGGTCGTCTAACACTTATTTAACGTCTACAAGACTTTGAGTCGTGCTTTTGCGTCAATCTTTGACAAACTCAGTTTTACAGATCCATAAATGGTAGAAATGAAATGTGCTTTGAAGTAAATAACTTGTTAAGAAGCCCCCAGCCATTTCTTAGTATTAAAGGATAGATAATTGACTATAACTAAGAGTTTCTCCCCATTTCTTAGTATTAAAGTATAGATAATTGACTATAATTAAGAGTTTCTCACCATTTCTTAGTATTAAAGGATAGATAATTGACTATAATTAAGAGTTTCTCCCCATTTCTTAGTATTAAAAGGATAGATAATTGACTATAATTAAGAGTTTCTCACCATTTCTTAGTATTAAAGGATAGATAATTGACTATAATTAAGAGTTTCTCACCATTTCTTAGTATTAAAGGATAGATAATTGACTATAATTAAGAGTTTCTCCCCATTTCTTAGTATTAAAGGATAGATAATTGACTATAATTAAGAGTTTCTCACCATTTCTTAGTATTAAAGGATAGATAATTGACTATAATTAAGAGTTTCTCCCCATTTCTTAGTATTAAAGGATAGATAATGGACTAAGAGTTTCTCACCATTTCTTAGTATTAAAGGATAGAAAATTGACTATAATTAAGAGTTTCTCCCCATTTCTTAGTATAAAAGTATAGATAATTGACTATAACTAAGAGTTTCTCCCCATTTCTTAGTATAAAAGTATAGATAATTGACTATAACTAAGAGTTTCTCCCCATTTCTTAGTATTAAAGGATAGATAATTGACTATAATTAAGAGTTTCTCACCATTTCTTTGTATTAAAGGATAGATAATTGACTATAATTAAGAGTTTCTCCCCATTTCTTAGTATTAAAGTATAGATAATTGACTATAATTAAGAGTTTCTCCCCATTTCTTAGTATTAAAGGATAGATAATTGACTATAATTAAGAGTTTCTCCCCATTTCTTAGTATTAAAGGATAGATAATTGACTATAACTAAGAGTTTCTCACAATTTCTTAGTATTAAAGGATAGATAATTGACTATAATTAAGAGTTTCTCACCATTTCTTAGTATTAAAGGATAGATAATTGACTATAATTAAGAGTTTCTTACAATTTCTTTGCACAGTAAGTTGAGGATTTGCACCAGCAGGACTCCGGCTTGGCCCAGAGGAATCAAAGGTTTGGAAATCTCCCTGGAGGAACAAAGGTCAAACACAGGTTAACATCAAGCAGCCAGGAAGGGATGTTCTCCTGCAGATTTGTCCCAATGCGAGGAGGGGGCTTCTAACCTGAAAAGCTCCCCCATGGGGATGCCTCCCTCGTGCAGCATGGGGGAGATCAGCTCTGCCAGGTACAGCCAGATGTGAGGGATGTCGATGGCCATGTCTTCAGCCACCTCCAGGATCTCCTGCAGCCTGAGGACACACAGCGAGGACACATTTAAACGTTTATTTATAGGTGAAGCACAAGTTTAAACGCACTCATGCAATCTTACACAATCTTTTGCAATATTTAATTGTAAAAAGCAATGGGTTTTTTCTTGGGTTTTTTAAAACTTAAATTGAAAATGCGTAACAAAACAGGTGGATTGAAACACCTACACCCCAGTTTCACACGTCTACTCCCTCCAGAGAGTTCAACTGAAACTAACCTCGATCCTCATCTCAAGCTTTGTCGTTTTGAATTGAATGTTTTTTTCAATTGGAAAGTCGTTAAAATAGATGTTTAAGAGGCGTGGGAACCCTCGTGTTTTCTGTGAAGTTGAAGACCCCTTTTACACACGATATACAACATTATAAATACACAATCCTCCCCCCCTCACTGACCCGTTGTAGTACTGCTGCTTGGGCAGAGTGCCGGTTTTGATGAGCTGCTGCAGCAGGAGGCCCATGCGCTCCCGGGCGATGGTGCTGCGCTCCAGCGTCGACTCCAGGCCGGTTTGTACGAAGAGGAAGAGAAGCTGAGTGCTGCTCATCTCATGCACACACTGCAGAGCCTCCTGCGGGGCGGAGAGGACACACAGAGGGGTGTTAGGCTGATAAACTCTGCTTAGTGGCTGTCAGACGGTCATTTTAATGTTATAACAGAGCAATGACACAATCAGAATCGATACCATAATACTTTAATGTTCAGATCAAGTGTGAAATGTGACTTGCATCACAGCAGCTCCATGTGTAACATCAACAGACACATATCAAGACACAAGAAAAACAAACAACATTGAACATAATAGCACAATCAGTGCGAGAAACCCTGCTCAAAGAGCCTTCAGCGAGCATTTGATCTGGATTCAGCTCTGTATTTACTGAGAGGATTGACTGGCTGCTTCAGTCTGACTTTATTCAATCTCCCATTAGATCAGCCGTGTCAAACTCAATTTCATCACGGGCCACATCAGCATTATGGTTGCACTCAAAGGGCCGGTTGTAACTTTAAGACTATATAAAAATACATTTAATATATATAAAATAATGTATTATATTACATGATTACCTCTGCATTGGATTATTATCAGACAGGGTAATAACTCCATAATTAACTAAGTCTGACAGCAGAAGTCTAGGGTAAATAATTGCAAGTCTCTTCAGTGAGAATGTCACAAAATGATTTAAAAAGAAAAGCCAAATTCTGAAAAAAAAAAAAATCAGATTTGAGATGCATTGTGGGACATGTAGTTTATGGGCAATGTGCTTCTGTAAAGTAGCATTCAACCGTATAATAAATATATTCTTTGCAAGCTCTTATGGGGCCACAGAAAAAGAAGTGGGTCTGAGAAGAAGCTGTTGGACAGCCTTATTAGGTTGTTCTAGTATGCTGACTCAAAGTCTCCGACAGGGTTGACCAATCGCTTATTTATGCTAGGAGGCATTTGGTTTAATAACGTACAGTAAGTTATCATGTTATGAACATAAAACCATTTAAAGTAAAAATTGTAATGCAACAACAATATTGCTACTTCTATTTTTCGTACCTTCATGTCGTTGAGGTGCAGATACTCCTCGATGATGGCGGTGGATTTCTTGGTCAGTTCCTCCTCCGTCAGCGTGGGCTTGGTGGAGGCCGGGGGGGGAGGAGGGGTGTCAGTTTTCTCTCGTGTCACTGTTCACACAGAAAGAAAATATGTCATGAATCTCTTAGTCAACTAACTACTCATTTGGTTGATTCATTCAAAAGTTATAAGAGGAGGGGTGTCCGCTTTCTCTCGTGTCACTGTTCACACAGAAACACATATGTCATGTTTTCCATGAACTAGGGAAACCCAGAAAATTGCAGTTTAAACACAAGTTTGACGAAACAAAAACTAAATTGAAAGTATATTTATTTTTAGAAATCTGATTCAACGTTTTGTATAGGTAAAGTGTGTCAAAAAATAATAAATAAAATAAATAAAATAAATAAAATAAATAAAATAAATAAAATAAATAAAATAAATAAAATAAATAAATTAAATAAAATAAATAAAATAAATAAATAAATAAATAAAATAAAATAGTCTTCTGGAACTGTTTGCAGGTTTTCTATGAGCACTGCAATGTATTATTCTTACTATTCTAAGTGTGAATAACTGAAGTCCTCCTACCGTCCTCTTTGCTCCTGGCTCTCTCTCGGCTCCCTCTGTCGTCGGTCATGCTGGCGACGCGGCGGACGGGATCTGCCGACCCGCGCTGCTCCCGCTCGCGGCTCCCCTCGTTCTCCCGGCTGAAGCTGCGCTTGGTGACCTGCAGGCGGTTTCTGTCGCGGTCGTCACGCCGGTCGAACCGGTCGTTGCCGCGGCCCGAGCGATCGAAACGGTCGCCCCGCTCTCGACTCGAGCTGTTTCTGTGGAATCAGAACAAGAAAGATCCTTAATCCAATTACAAGTTACATTATGTGTAATTTGAAACACATTTCCATGACTTTTGAAATGGAAAACACAAAAAAGATTACTTTTACATGCCTGGAAAATTACACTCTAAAGCTTTCTGATCACACGGGTCCGAATACTCTGACAACACTTTCAGTTTCTTGCTGCTCACCTCTGAGGGACTCGTCTGTCTGAGTCCTGAGCAGCCGAGGAGCCGGCGGTCGCCTGCTGTAAGGCGGAGAATCTGTTCCCCGTGTTGGTGGCTGGGCGGCCGGCTGGCTGCTCTGGGCCTGGAGGGGAAACACACCAGAAACAGCACATTATAATACATGTCATTACATTAAAATATATTTTCAAAGCACCTTTAAACTGTTGGAGAAATGGAAAGTTTCAGTCTGGCTTCAAACCAATGCACAGCACTGAAACAGCCCTTTTAAGAGTTTTTAACGATCTGCTCCTAGCCGCCGACTCAGGTAGCCCAGCTGTCCTGGTGCTATTAGACCTAACAGCTGCCTTCGACACAGTGGACCATAGCATCCTGTTGTCACGGCTTGAACAGTCCACTGGCATCATAGGCTCTGCCCTTGCATGGTTCAGGTCCTACCTGACAGACCGCAGTTTTTCAGTGCAGCTAGGTGCCTTCTCCTCTGCAAAGGCCCCTCTTACTTGTGGGGTTCCCCAAGGCTCTATCCTGGGCCCCATCCTCTTTTTATTGTATATACTGCCCCTAGGTTCAATCCTCAGAAAACGTAACATTCCCTTCCACTGCTACGCTGACGATGTTCAGATTGATCTGCCTCTCAAAGGAGATGAAAAACACTCACTACAGCAGTTGATGGATTGCCTGACAGAAATGAAGTCCTGGCTGAGCAGACATGTTCTTAACCTCAACGAGAGCAAGACTGAGGTCATCTTTTTTGGACCCCAATCTCCAGCCTCTTCTGTTGACATTCTGGGTCCTCTTAAACAAACATCCTCCCCTCGGTCATGAATCTTGGAGTGACTTTTACTAACACTTTTAAATTCGACAAGCAGGTCAGCAGCGTGGTGAAATCCTGCTTTTTTAAATTAAGAGTATTGGCCAAAACCAAGTCTTTTTTATCTTTCAAAGACCTGGAGAGAGTTATCAACGCCTTTGTGACCTCGAGACTCGATTATTGCAACGCTCTATACGTGGGTATGGACCAGGCCTAAATTAAACGCCTGCAGCTAGTGCAGAACGCAGCGGCACGTCTCCTCACTGGCCACAAAAAGCGTGACCACATCACCCCACTTCTGGCCTCATTGCACTGGCTTCCAATTTGGTTCCGAATTGATTTTAAAATCCTTTTATTTGTTTTTAAAGCACTAAATGGGCTGGCTCCGGCCTATATAGCTGAACTCCTCCAGCGCTACACCCCAGCCAGAGCGTTATGGTCTGCTGACCAGCTGCTACTGGTAGTGCCTAAAACTAGGCTAAAAACCAGAGGGCACCGAGCCTTCACGGCGGCGGCTGGCCCCAGGCTCTGGAACACTCTGCCCCTCCATGTGAGGTCGGCCCAGACCCTAGGGGTTTTTAAATCAAAACTAAAAACTCACTTCTTCACCCTGGCCTTCTAATCATAGCAGAGCACGACTCATGACACTTCCCTGTGTTTGATTTTTATATTTGCTGTTGTAATTTATTGTCTTCTGTTTACATCGGTAGTAATGTGTTATTTCTTATCTGCATGTGCAGCACTTTGGCTCGACCGAAAATCGTTTTTAAATGTGCTATAAAAATAAAATTTGATTTGATTAAGTACATTTTTTGACATTGTTCTTTCAATGTTTAAGTAATACTTCAATAGTGTTTTCCATTTTCTGAATGTCAATCCATTTTGTTATATCAACCTCTTTTAAACTGCTGGCAAATATAACAATCTGTCCAACAACATCAATGATATGGAACATCCAGGTAGCAAGGCAATGCAGCAGTGGCCTTTTCTGTGTTCTGAGTCTCACTTTTCATTTCCTTTGTTCCGTTCATGGTATGCACAACTTAATGTATAACAATTATTTACAAAACATGTCTCTATAAACACACCGTACCCGGAAAGGAGCTGGGAGATTACCGGCCCTTTTCTCAAAAAGATTAAATAAATGCAACTAGATGGTCTGTCCTTCAAGTTCCCACTTGACAGTTAACGGAAAGAATCTAAACTAAAACATCACGTAATCCCATTGTTCTGGGAAACCTACCGGCTTCTGCAGGTTTAGCAGTGGTGCTGCCCCCGCTGCTGCCCTTCCCCCAGCTGCCAAACATGCCTTTACCACCGGGGCCCAGGACCTGAATGTTGAAGTCAACAGCAGGAGTCTGAAAAACAAAAAATGTGATACAAACATTAATGGGATTTCAACAGATCTTATAATTACCTTTCCCACAGCTAAGTGTTCATTTCTTCAACGAAAACTATAACGAAAAATGTTCGTCAACGACCTGTTTTACATGACTAAGACGAGACGATGACGAGCTAAAAATAGATTCTTGATAATAAAAACTATGACGAAATGTATATTTAGTTTTCGTTGACGATACGGGATTAAGGTGTTAATGGTGGACTATCGGACATTCAAAATGCAGCATATTTTCCCCCAAGTGTCCATCTTGTCTGTCAAAACGCATCTTACGTTTCTAACTTGCAATATCATTATTTCCGCTCTCTTCACTCCAGAAGAGCGATCTCCCTGGCCGTTTCTCAATGTCGAGTAAACCTGCTGCAGAGCCACTATTTCAAGTATACTACGTCATCGAGTGGCGCCGAAGGACTGTTTAAATGCATGTTAAATGCCCAGCATTTGGCGTTACTCGATGACATAGTATACTTGAAATAGTGGCTCTGCAGCCGGTATACTCGACATTGAGAAACGGCCCCTGTGTCTCTCTGTGTGCGGGGGCGTGGCCTAACAGAGGCTGCAGCGGCACACAGAGATCTGCTAGGGACGGAGCGTTCAGAGAGTATAGAGACATTCTACAAGGCTCGACGTGGACAAAGCTCATTTAGTGTTTTCGCGTAAGCGCGTTGACACGAGCAGTCTGTCCAAACAGCTGGCCAAAAGGCGTCACATTCAGTTGGAGAAATGCACAATTTTCGACTTCCTTAACTCGTAGCTCTGTTGCCCCAATTACGATTAACGTTATCACATCAGATGCGCAAAGGTGGGAGAAATACTCAGATCTTGTAAAGTAAAAAAAGTACCAGATTGTAGGAATACTCTGTTCCAGTAAAAGTCCTGCATTCAAAATGTTACTCAAGTGAAAGTAGAAAGCTGTCAAAATGAACACTGAATGTTGATGTAGCTACATACATACTGAGACATTAGTATTAATAATACATTGAATTTTTATAGCGCTTTTCCTAGTGCTCAAAGATTCCTGTAAAGACGTAATACCAAGTCAAACTCAGCCTTTCTAAGAAACTGAAACTAAAACACACTCATGAAACAAACTACAACCTAAATCGTTGAAGGTAGAAAGAAATAACAAAAATCGTATTGAAATCTTGCATTCCTATCCAAGTGAAGCGTCCTTTCTCCTACCTTAGTGATTTTGCTAAGGCGAGAGGTGTCAATGGGTCGGTTTTTGGTGGAGATGGGAACTGTGTTCCAGCCTTCGTCCTGGGGAGCTTGCCCTCGGCCCTGGTTGTCACGGCCCTCACGGCCCCCACGGCCCCCTCGACCTCCTCCGTCGTTCCTTCCTCCGTCGTTCCTTCCTCCGTCGTTCCTTCCTCCGTCGTTTCTGCCTCCGTGGCCTCCTGACGGCTTAGAGATGAAGGCATGCTGCACCTTCATCTGCTCCCGTTGCTCCTCCAGCTCGGCGTCTTTGTGGATTTGCTCGATCGTCTTCGGGCCCTGTTCGCCTCTCCTGGGGACCCACGAGCTCTGGAGGGGAGGAAGTAGAATATAGAGGTTGTCAGAATCAGAATACCTTAGGAAATCCAGTCCACTCTGAAGGGATCTACTGATAGATTTGATAAGGCCGGCAGCCATTGATCACACACAGAGAAGTGCAAGCTGGATTTAACACTTTGAAGATGATTATGTATAGATTTGAGTATTGCTGAAATCTGGGCTACAACAATTTCTAAAGCAATATTGTAGGTGTTGTCTTTTTGTTCTTTTTTGTGTCCATGATGAGAACGTGTACTTATCTCATTATGTTTTAGTTGTTTTCTTTCATGCTGGGGTGGGGGGGTATATTTGATCTGCTTTCTGGCAGTCTGGTTGAAATGTGCACTGTTGCAGCTACAGTATGTATTTGACTGCTCAATGACATTCTGTATAATTATTCTTTATAATGAAAACATAAAAATAAAATAAGAAAGGAATACCTTAATCGTCCCACATAACCGTAAACAAATATTAAAGATGTCGGGACATTGACAGGATTATTTGGGACATGATTTGCTGTGTGTATTGGATCATTAAATGGCTGTCAAAATGTTTACAAATATCAAAATGTTAGTGTGTCCACATCACCGATTCCAACAACATTTTTTAAAGAACATTTGTTTTGATTCTAATATGGGGAAATATTAGGAAAGAAGCAGAAACGTTGATGCTGGCTTTAGATCCAATAGCCGCTTTCACACCAAGTACTTTGCCCTACTTAGTGCCGGCGCTTATACCCCCATGGAACTAAGTACAGATCGCGGTCACACCAGAATAAGTTCCCTGAGGGAAGATTACGCAAATGAAGCCGCTGATGTCACTTGTTCTTCTTCTGCTTTGGTTTTACTGGCAGGCCACAAACCACTTCACGGTGTATAATGCCACCGGAAGTCCCCAGAGTTGGGGACTGGTTGCACTGCGCCCCACCAACGGAGCCCAGCGCCACCCCTGAAATGCAAGGTGTTTGCACCAAATTGCAACTTATCTATATCTACTGACCCTTTTCACATTGAACATGTGCTCTTTTATTAAATAAACTAAACGCTTTCATTTTACGTTGTGAGTTTAGTGTTTTTGACCTTAAGAAACACTGATGCATTAATCAATAACAATAATCCACAGCTCCTCTGTCTCCTCCAGAGGATTTAAAAAAACGATATATCCTAATTGTACTGCACCCAGTTTCCTACATAATTGCTTTCGTTTCTCTTTTGGTTAGGTATTCTTCTTTCTATGTGTCTGTAAGCACCACTTATAACAAAGCAAATTACTCGTAAGTATAAAACTACTTGATAATAAAACTGATTCAGACAGAGCCCACTCTAAAGCTAAACGGCGCTAGCTTAGCATAGCTAGCATGACACAGCACTATAACCGTTACTCTCCAAACAAACCCTCTGAAAATACCCAATAAACAGACATCCCACCAACAGTGAGCTCTTCACAACACCAAAACACAACATCAGTGTATATTCAACATGTATCAACCATAATACTCATCTAGTGTGGGGAGATAATCTGAAATAAGCTAATTAGCTCAAATGCGCGATTGTTGCTAGCTTCAAGTCCAATGTATTAATTAACGGTTGTTAAGCAACAGGCGCCATCTGTTGGACAACCCAGGAACCGTTAGTCTGTGAAACTTGTCATATCCATTACATATGCAACAGGTTCAAAAAACACTCAATACATTAACTCAATTATACTGAAGTATCTCTAATTTCGACCGATGATTCAATAGGCATTTAGCAGTGTTAATGCTGACAAATTAACACTATTGGGACTAAGGTGTTCATGGGGGTAACTGATGAAAACGTCCACATCCTAGTCACTCTTAAAGCTGGCGAAGGCAGTTTTTATTTAGCATTATTGGGCAAAAGCTCCATAATAACCTTCAATAGATTAAAACCTAAGAGGATACAGAGGGTTGAGGTTAGATTCCTCTCTGTCCTAAGTCATATAAAGGTTAGTCTACAGGAAAAGAGATGTGCTATAATGACATATTTAGGACAACCCTGAATTTAGCATTGCAAAGGCTCTTTCAACGTTTTTCTATTACATTTTTCAAAGCTTTTCCTGCAGGATATTCCTTCGTTGAATCAAGCTTTGACCTAAAAAAGTGATGTGCACGTGCAAATAAAAACGCCCTCTCTGAAATGACCTGAAAACAGAGCCGAAGGAGGTGCAGAAGTGTAGTTTTCTCTTAAATTAGAATATACTGAGAGCTTATATTGGAAGTTTTGCTCCAGGAAGGCACAAATAACACTGCCTTGCACAGCTTTAACTCTTCAATGTAGCCTTTTTCCTAGAAAGGCAAGAACAGTGTGTGTGTGTGTGTGTGTGTGTGTGTGTGTGTGTGTGTGTGTGTGTGTGTGTGTGTGTGTGTTTCAAAGTAACATTTGGCCAATGTGCTGACTGTGCAGCTGATGTTAGCTTGTTAAACACTAAAAGAGGTTTTGTAACACTGTGTGGGCGGTGGGCAGCATTCCTTCAGAGAAATAATCTTAAACTGGACTGGCTTCATTACACACACAAGAAAAAACGCCTATTATATATATATATTATATTCTGGTCATATGCCTTTAACGGTTTGTCTTGTTTGTTAAGTTGTGATCATTGGTTTTTTATACTTAGTTTTCCAGGCGTGTATCTCCCATACCCAGAACTACTAATAAGAAAGTAAATCATCCTTAAATTGACTTAGAGCCGTCTTTGTTTCTTAGTTTAAACAATACCCGTTAGCCTATAATAAAAACATATAAAAACGACTCTTGTTGTGCTAGTGTTTACCCGTCGAAGGTCCAGCACGTCCTGCAGCATGAAGCGGATCCTGGAGCTGGTCTTCTTGTCCTTTATGATTTTCTCCATCTGATTAAAGTACTGGTCCATACGAGGCTAAGGAACAAACACAGCAGGGTGAGTACATCGTCCACAAAACATGATCCAACTACACATTCACCAGCATGCATATACTGTTGGCACGTGATTCGTACAGCTGCCTCAAACAAAACCCTTTTTACCCAATTGCAATTGTTTGTTTGAATGTTAACTTCTATAGGTTAAAGTAGAATGATAACACTTCTAGGGGTGTAACGGTATCCGTATTCGTCCCGTACCGTCACGGTTCGGCACATGCAGTCACACGGCAAATACGCCTTTTTTTACGAGTGGGAAAAAAGTCTGTCACTCAGGGCAGTATTACACTATATATAATCCAGGGGGAGGTATTGCGTCTAAAAGCCAGCCGCCCGTAAATAACAAATGAAGAACAAGAACACAACAAAACGAACACAATACATGAAGAAGAAAAGTTAGCAGCTACGGCGAGTTCACACAACACACAGGAGCTAGAAGACCCAGCTGCTTCTTTTAAATTAGATGTGTGGGAACATGTCGGGTTCCCTGTGGACTACAACAACGATGGGGTGCGAGTTGTGGATCAGACGAGGACGGTGTGTCGGCGTTGTTCGACAGCGTGCGGTATGCTAGTGGTAACACGTCAAACATGCTCAGTCACATCCGAGTCAGTCTCAGTCCGCAGCGAGAGGGCTTTCTCGACGGCAGGTGCCATAGTTACCGCCAACAGATCTGCCCTCACTGCTGACAACGTAGACTAACTCGTCTTTCTGAAGAACAACTTGAAAATAGAGTAAAGCTCGAGTACCTTTATTTAGGCATAATGGCCTCACACACTCACGAGTTAATTACACATGTTAGACATTGCTCCTAAAGGTACAGATTGTATTTATTTTATAGTTATTATTGTATTTATTTTATATTTTGACATCAGGAGATGTTATACAGTTCTGTATTGCCTTTTATTGATTGCGATTCAAACACTTTCTTATTATTTATTTTAATAATTTCAAGACATTCTTTTTAGTTGTTCAGCTTATTGAACCTCTTAGTTTGACATCAGCCATTATAAATAATATGGCCATCCGAGTGTTACTGTTTGTTTTGAACTGTAATACAGTTAATGATTCCAAATGTTAGAGTTCCTTATTTTCATACCAAAACTTTCACTACTGTTACAAATAAATAACGGCAAAAAAAAAAAATGCATTTGGTACTTTTCCTTGTTGTACCGAAACCGTACCGTACCGTGATCCCCAAATCGAGGTACGAACCGAACCGTGACTTCTGTGAACCGTTACACCCCTAAACACTTCACATTTTGATGGTTTACACAGACTTTGGGATCCATCCATCTTCTCCGCTTATCCGTGGTCGGGTCTCGGGGGTAGCAGTTCCAGCAGAGAGCCCCAAACGTCCCTTTCCCCTCATCAACCAGCTCTGACTGGGGGGTCCCAAGGCGCTCCCAGGCCAGCGAAGAGATATAATCCCTCCACCTGGTCCTAGGTCTACCCCTTGGTCTCCTCCCAGCTGGACGTGCCTGGAACACCTCCCTAGGGAGGCGCCCAGGTGGCATCCTAACTAGGTGCCCGAACCACCTCAACTGGCTCCTTTTGACGCGAAGGAGGAGCGGCTCAACTCCGAGTCCCTCCCTGATGACCGAACTTCTCACCTTATCCCTAAGGGAGACGCCAGCCACCCTGCGGAGGAAACCCATCTCGGCCGCTTGTATCCGCGATCTCGTTCTTTGGGTCATGACCCATCCTTCATGACCGTAGGTGAGGGTAGGAACGAACATGGCCCGGACTTTGGGATCATTAATACAAATTCTTTGCTAAGGTGGGACATTTGTTTCATCTGGATTCTTGTATACCAGCGGTTTCCAAAACAAAACACGAAATTGCTCATTGAGGAATAGTTTAGTCTAAATGCACTTCGTACCTTGGCCTTCTCGAAGTCGAGGTCCTTTCCGATGGTGGACAGCAGTCTGCAGAGGCACTCCAGAGACTCTTCGTCGTGGTTCTTCAGCAGCTTCACGATGCAGTCGTGCATGATGACCTCTGTGAGCATTTTCAGCTTGAACAGCTCTCCGATGAACTTCATGTTGCCCATCGAGCGCCTGCGGGCGTTGTCTTTCTCGCGCTGCAGCTGCTCAGTGAGACGCTGCTTCTCCTCCGGCTGCAGGAGGAACAAAGTCACGGGGAAGGGAAGAGATGTTAGCGGATTGAATAATCTGACAATAATATAAATCTGGTCAAATGTGGGTTTCGAAACGGATAAATATATATTTTTTAAAGGTTACTGAAGAATGTGCAATAAAAAGATCAAATACAAAAATAATATTTATATAAACACAATTAAAAATATGCAATAAAAATGTTAAATTATTAAATAAATAAAACGTGCTTAAACACAAGAAAATGTGCAATAAAAATAAATGTAATAAATAATTAATTAATAAAGATATTTAAGTGATATGGGTAAGTAAGATGTCCAATAAAAAGGTAAACATGTGCACAGTGTAATACCATTTACAAAATATGTAGTTTTTATGTGTATTACTAAGATTTTTTCCAGAATTACACAGGTTTAAAAAGGGTTTAAAGTGCCAGTCTGTTAACTCATAATGGCTTCCCTCTGATTTATGTTCACCTTCAAATACTCCCCACACACATACAAAAGAAAACGCCAAGATCACTTCTTTTGTGCATAAACAAAGACCCTAAATTGAGATTGTTTAGGCAGTACTGTACCACTGTGGCAGCATCCAGCTCTTTCTGCTTCCTCTCGAAGATCTCGTCGTCAACTTGGTCCTTTTCGAACTCCTTCTGGCATCGGTTTAGCAGCAGCTTGCGGAAATTCACAGTGACTCCCGGCTTATCTGTGGTTTCAACTTTAAGCTGGAAAATAGAACAGCAAACACACACAATTAAAGAGTATTACCATACACGTGCACTCCGCTCTGCATCAGCCAAACAGCTCGCTGCACCCGCACTGCGAGGGGGACCCAAGTTCCCATCAGCAGAAACACGTGGGTTTGCTATCCTGGCTCCAAGATGGTGGCATGAGCTCCCCATTGAAATCAGGACGGCAGAAAGCTCACACCTTCCAGACTGAAAACTCATCTCTTTCGACTCCACCTCGAGCGATAGAACTGCTAACAAAGCACTTATATACTAACAAAGGGCTGGCTTCTCTAAAGCCAGTTGAGTAGCACTTGAAATGTTTGGCTCTATGAAACCTGATGTACTTTATGATTCTGTTTTCTTCAAGGTTGTATCTTCTTGGTCGAACGCACTTCCTGTAAGTCGCTTTGGATAAAGCGTCAGCTAAAAGCAATGTAATGTAAAGCCATTTTACCGCCTCTGGCATCTCATCAAATATGTCTTAAAAAGTTGTATAGATAGTCATACTACATATATGTATTAAGAAAAACAGTATTTTGTTGCATCTTGTCCTTTTTTCAAGACTGAACATTAGTTTTAATGAACAGATCTTTGGCTGTTTGCTTGCGGAAGTGGAAGCAAATTAATCTGTGTACGAAATTCTATATTTTTTATCAGTGGTTAGTTTCCAGAGGGGTCAGAAGCTCATATAGCTTATATTTGTGTTTGAATCACAAATGAGAATTCTCTCTTTAGAAACTCTTTATTTTTTAATATGTTGTTTTATTATGTTTTTTTTTATTGAATGATCAAAATATTCTAGTCATATGCGGTTTGTCTTGTAGTATGTCAATTCCTTTGATCATTATTTTGTTATACTTAATAGTTTTCCTGGCTTGTATCTCCCATACCCAGAAGTACGCATACGAAATTAAATCATCCTTAAATTGACTTAGGAGCTGTTTAAACAATACCCGTCAGCCTATAATAAAAACACATAAAAACTACTCTTGTTGCTTATATTTATATACGTTATTTGTCGTCAAAGCTACAGACAGAGCCGAGCCCGATAGTGTCAAAAAGTGCACATCTGTATAGAAAGACCCTGACAACAACAGCCCTTAAGTGAACAAGTCAGCTTACTCAACACTAATCCCATCTTTTACCTTAAGAAATATTTTCCAAAATGCGGCAGAACACAAAAAAAGCTCGTGTTTATTTCCACGTTATTTGCTGTCAAAGTTACAGAAAGACTTTGTGTCAACACACCACTGAGCTCTGTGTAGAAGTGTAATATCAGATTATTTTCTTCTCCCTGCTCCTTCTCGGGTACGGTGTGTTTATAGAGAAATGTTTTGTCAATAATTGTTATCCATTACTATGTTATACAATAACTTTTGTTCAAATCAAAATGAAATGAAAACACGTTAACAACAATCATCGGCTTGGCACCACTTACCCCCATGAGGCAGCGGCACATGTTGGCGTAGGCCACGGAGAAGTTGGGCTCAGCGATGGCCTTCTCGAAGGTCAGATCGATGACTCCTTTCAATCTCTCCTCCGTGTCGATGGTGAGATCGGTCACCATCTTCATGAGCTGCTGAAACTTCTGCGGGGTGAGTTTGTTGAGGATGCTGCGAACACTTTTAAACAGCTCCTGGGTCTTCCCGTGCTCCGAGTCGTCGCTCTCGCTCTCGACCTCCACGCGGGTTTTCTTCGTCGAAGGTTTCCACGCCTTCTCCGCCTTGTTCAGCTGAATGTCATCGCTCAGAGACATGGTGGTGAAGACCTTCCTCGGCTTTTCGCGCTGCATCTGCGCCGAGCGGCGAGGACCCCCGACACCCATACCCATACCCATACCTGGAGGCTGAGAGGAGACGGAGATGTTTAATTCATTCATGGGCGACAAGGATTACAATTTAAATGTTATTGCAATATGTAGAACACATTTATTTATGGTTTTGTAATTATCAACCGCACTGATGTACAATAACTTACTTATTGACTTGCTTACATGTTGTACTGCCTTGACCGTATCGTTATGTTAATGTTGTATTGTTTTGTAAGCGTATTGTTCAATGTAGCATAGGTTACTTTATATATTTAAAGTGTTAGCTTGTATTGTCTTCTACTGTCCGTTATGTGTGATTGCACCATCAGGAATGCTTGGAATTTCTCTGCGTAGTGACAATAAAGGAATCTAATCTAAATATGGAATAGTGCAAGATTTAGTGCACGATATTTGATGAGGGCTAAGTATTGGGGCTGTCGAAGGTCGAAGTTGTCGAAGTTAACCTTAAAGGTTTCCATCTTAAGCTTTGTTAGTTCGTTTCGTAAAGGACGAAATGTAATAATATTTAGAAAACGGACAAGTCAAATCAAGCAATCTGATTGGTCGATAGCGTTTTTGCGGACCGTTTTGATTACAGATTTGAAAACATCGCTGCTTGCTTTAAAAGTAGCACAATTCATGATGTCAGACCTTGGAAAGTATCTAGATATCCCTGCCCTGATGCCAAAGGAACTGCACACTGAATGTTTTGCCGTCTGATGTCTATGTCTGGACCGCTGCGTAAAAAGGAGGGTTTCTGCCCCGTTACTTCTCCGCTGTTTTCTTGTCCCAGTATGAAAAGCAAACTGCAGGCAGTTTGCTTTTCAGCCCAACTGTATAGTTTTTCTCAGATGCGGAGGGATACTGACTTGTTGTGAAAAGTAACTACAATTCTACCCGTGGTATACGCTCAGTATATCACGGCTAAGAACCAATCCGATTGCTTGATTTGACGTGGCCGTTTTTTTTTGGTGCTAAACCTCTAAAAAAGATAACATTTTCACTTTCGGCATCAATCTTGATACAGGGTACTTATTATATGTTATACTTTGGATTCCTAAAGCTTTTAGTCTACCATCCCATCATTCAAGGGTGGTTTTCACTATAAGTAATGTTTTTTTTTTTTGGACGGACACAATAATTTACATTTTTTTTTTACTATGTTCAATCTGAATTTACTTTAAAATAAAAAACATCTATATTGATTCTGACTTTTCTACATCCAACTCACAGGTTTATCCTTGCTTTGAGAACAAAGATTATTAATGTAACCCTTTTAGAAGTGAAGATATGGGCATTTGTTCTGGGAATGTCCTTTTCGAGGCTGAGGCCTGAAAAACAGGCTCAGGGCTGAACAGGTTAAGAAAACTTACAGGTCCTCTCCTTTCTTCTCTTCCTCCTCCTCCTCCTCCTTCTCTTCCATCTCTTCCATCTCTTCCTTCTCTTCCTCCTCCTCCACCACCTCCACCTCCACCACCTCCTCCTCCTCCCATGTTAGGTCTGCCGAGGTTAGCGAAGGAAGGCGTGAAGTCGGGGCCAGAGATCATTTCTTTCATACGACTGGGGTCCAGTTGGCGCAGAGGGGCCTTGTTTGCCTGAAAAAATAAGTAAAAACCGAATGAGATTTTCTCCAAGATGTCATCTTGATGCAACATGATATCCTGCTTTATATTGTGTCTAAAGCCCTTCCATAGTGTTTTATTGTCAGAGTAGGCTCATCAAGGCGTCTGTGTCCATGCTTTATTGGTATATTGTCAGACTTCATGCCAATAATTCAGGAATAATGGTTTCATAAGGAAAAAAACCCCCTGATTTCTCTCACCGGTTCGCTATGTGTGACGGAGCGGATCACAGAGTAACCGACTCCGCCACTGACAGCCGGCGGCACACAAACATTTCCCGCTCTCTTCCGTTCGTCAATAAATAAGATTAAATCGTCCCTTTCTCCCTCTCCCTTTCTGTAGCGCGACCATGAGTGCACGCTTGTGACTCATACTTTAACTATAGTACACGATACTTACGTGACGGGCCGTCTCCCCGGCAAAGGGGAATGTGGAAAAGACGGAGGCGCATCACTTCCGTGGTTTAAATAGGATGCCATGAACCATGCAATTTATTATTTATTTCGCGTTAATTAATGATGGGGGATGATTGTGTTAGGAGATAGTTAACCTGTTTATGTCGGATAGTTTTTCTCATGTTTGAGGGGTTAAAATTATGTGTTTTTGAATGAATTGTGTAACCGGTTGACGGTAAGCCTGTGGGGAGGGGCTATGGGTTCATAAGGGACGGTGTTGGCTAACAGCTAGAATGTGTTTACTCCATGAGTGATAGACAACCTTATTTGGTAACTTTGATTTAGTTTATTTAAGTTATACTGTTTCACTTTAATCAAACAGTACATTTGTTTTGTTGCGGTTATAAATAAAGTTTTGGAGCTTAAATCAAACGACTAAGCCTATGTTTTCAAACGGACAAATAGAACTCCGTCACACTATGCATTTCTTTATTACGAAACCACACGGGTATTTGTTGAAAAGCATAACCTCCCTTCACATTTACTGCCTCTCGGGATGGGAATTTGAAAGCAAATGTATATCCGACCACCAAAAAAACGGTTAACCGATTAATGCAGCTATTCAATACTCATTCTTGTTTAAGAATATGAGCATGTCTACTCAGCGGAGAGGCGGGTGCGGAGACGATTCACAGTCAGGCCAGCTGGAGAGAAGACCCTCTCCGCTGGAATTTGGGCATAAGATGAGGTTTGAGTCTGCGTGGTCTGCGAGTAGGGAGGGGCAGCAGCCGTATCATTGGCTAGAACTAGCTAGATCTGATGGATTTGGACATGAACGCGAGTGAAGTATAACCGGACGCGAGAGAGAGATCAGCCCGCTGTGAGGGACCGGTGAGCGGAGAAAAACACACCTTTAGACCTGACACACTTAGCTATGGCACTGGCGTATACATTGAATTATTCCATTTGATAATATGTAATCAACTTAAGCAAAACATTTAAAAAAATATTCATAACTCATCGCATACCTGAATAATTTCGAATATTCGATTAATCGTTCCCATCCCTAACTGCCTCCATGGTTTTACATATCGACATAGGAGAAACTATGCACCACTGTGTGTATGTGTTTTAGTGCGAGGGGTTTGCACCTGGTCCAGGACGACATCACTGATGGCTGGCAGACCCTCGGGCTTGTTCATGCTGGCGGACATGAACTGGAAACCCAGAAGAAACTTTCTGTCGTAGTGCTTCTTCTGCTCTGGGTCGATCGGCTTCCAATTTTCTAAAAGAGAAACCAAAACGGAAAGATTACCAGAACATTCGTTTATTGAAAACATCTGAAACTCACTCCCACAACGCAACAACCACCACTGTTCAAAACTCACCTTTTTCAGACTGGCTTTTAATGTGTGATTATTGATGTGTTCTTATGTTGTTTTATACGCTTGATTTCTAATTCAAATGTGTATCTTTTTACCATTGTAAAGGGTCTTTAAGCACCTGATAAAAGCGCTGACATGTGTATCACTAACAAGGACTGTAGCCAATACTTCATTCATAACATTGACTTTTCAAAATCCTACACAGCTTGTTTTTGCAGATTAAGATCAAAATGTCTCTAACTCGAGAGCATTGTGAAGTCAAAATGCACTGAACAAATATCAAATCATTTGCAAAATTCACCACAATCTATCAAGTATACTCAGTATTGGCCTATCCAGCCTTGCAGTGGGTGGTTTGTGAACTACCTCTCTGAAAGGTCCCATGTGTTCATTTTGATGGACTGTCTTCTGAGTGGTTGAACATTGCTAATGGTGTTCCTCAAGGCTCTGTTTTAGGACCACTTTTATTCTCCATATATATTAACAGCGTAGGTGATAATGTGGATGAAGCTACTTTACATTTTTATGCGGATGATACTGTGATGTATTGTTCAGGTCCCTCCATTCAGGAGGCTGTTGTTAAATTACAGGCTGTTTTTAACACTATTCAGACTCAGCTCTCTGAATTAAAGCTTCTTTTAAATGTGGATAAAACCAAGGTAATGCTCTTTTCTAAAGCCAAAAAGACCTATATATATATATCCTATATCAATGGAACTGCTCGAGTCTTGATAGATTGAGTGGGGAAGTTCATGAGCTCTTTCTAGAGGGTTATCAAGAATAACTTCTATCCAATGACCTTCTCCCTCTCTGTCTGTGTCTTCTCTTGTTCCGATTAACCCAGCCACATCTTTCTTCTTGTTTTGTATCTATATCTACGCCGGGACCCGGAGTCGAGGCTGATCCTCTTGCTGTAGTCCTGTGTCCTAGATCCTCTATCCTGAGTTCTGGATTAAGTTGTGGACTTCGGGTCGTGGCTGAACCCGTCTCTGCGGTCCTGCCTTGGGTCTTGTCATGCTGCTTCCCTGATGGCTTCCTCAGGATTGTAGCTGACATCCTCGTGGATTCATCTTCTCATTACAGACACATGCATTTCCTAACATTCGTCTATATGCTGTCAAATGTATTACCTCTTCCATTTACACACGGCATCTATTGCACGTCTGTCCGTCCTGGGAGAGGGATCCCTCCTCTGCTGCTCTCCCTGAGGTTTCTCCCATGTTCCCTTAAACTGTGGGTTTTCTCTGGAAGCGTTTCCTTGTACGATGTGAGGGTCTAAGGACAGAGGGTCTAAGGATAGAGGGTCTAAGGATAGAGGGTCTGAGGACAGAGGGTCTGAGGACAGAGGGTCTGAGGACAGAGGGTCTGAGGACAGAGGGTCTGAGGACAGAGGGTCTGAGGACAGAGGGTCTGAGGACAGAGGGTCTGAGGACAGAGGGTCTGAGGACAGAGGGTCTAAGGACAGAGGGTCTGAGGACAGAGGGTCTGAGGACAGAGGGTCTGAGGACAGAGGGTCTGAGGACAGAGGGTCTAAGGACAGAGGGTCTGAGGACAGAGGGTCTGAGGACAGAGGGTCTGAGGACAGAGGGTCTAAGGACAGAGGGTGTCGTTTTTCTCATACTGATATTCTGAACAATCTGTGTTGTCGTATTTGCTGTAAAGTGTCTCTACTGTAGGCTATTTTTATTTTATGTACAGCACTTTGGCTCCACCAAACATCGCTTATAAATGTGCTATATAAATAAAACTTGATTTGATACATCATGCTCTACCATCACATAACCATCCTTTTCCACTGAGCAGTCCGGTAACACACGCCACTCCCAGGTGTTTAACAAAGCAAACACAATCGTAGATTAGATGGCCGCTCAAGGTTCAGAGACCCACCCTCTTTGTACTGGTACTTCTTGTCAGGGTTGTTGGGATCCGGCTTGGTGTTTTCAGCGTCCATCTTGCCCTCTTTGTCCTCCTTGTCCTCCCAGGTCATATCCGGATCCTCTGGGGCAGGAGTGGAGACGACGGGGGGCTTGGTCTCTGGAACGGGGGTTGGTTCAGGCTCAGGAGGAACCACGACCTGCTCCTGCTGGAAAGAAGGGAGAAAAGGTCAGACTAGGGCTGAACGATATTGTAAAAAACTGACATTGCGATATTTTTCTCCAGGACCTTTACCTAATTTTCCATGACCAAAAAAATTACTCTTTCTCAGCGGCACCACTGAAAATGGTTTATTTGAACATGGAACAGGAAAATAAGGTCTGCATGAAACTTGTTGTGCCGATCTACAACAAATCAAACTTACTAGCTTCCACACGCTGAAGCAACTGAAACCTCTCCATGCAAAACACCTCGTCAGTTAAATGCCATTTTACGTTTCATTACTATACAGTATGTATTATCATTATAGTATTACTATTTTGGCGATTAGATAAAATATAAATTATATTTGATGCAACTTTAGTTACATTTCCATGACTTTTCCAGAACGTTGGGAAAAATATTGTTTTTCAAAACGTTTCCAGGGCCTGGAATTAGCTTTTTGAATTTCCATGACCTTTCCCGGTTTTCAATGACCGTAAGAACCCTGGTACATATTATGTGAGAATGGTGGTGTTCCTGTGGGGGGAGGGGAGACCAGGTGCATGTTGGGAAATAGCATTGTTCCAGTGGATGAAGGGGGAGGGGTGTCTAAAGTCAAAGGTGAATCTTGATTGGGCCAAATTTGACCTCGAGTCACCCAGAACAATTCTGCCGGGTCTCCCCAGACCCCAACACCAAACTATACACTTATTCAGAGACCTTCAGACTTGACTAAAATTGTCCAAATCAGTTTGTAGTGTTTATATATCTGTTGTGGAGGATATCATAAAGCCTTGTTCCGATACAAAAACTAGAGCGTAGATATTATATAATGTGAACTTGTCATGGGAGACCCGAACAGAACATAAGGGTTAATCGATCAGTTGAATTAAGCGATGCAATCTGTAAAACTGAATACCTTTACAAAGATTCATATAAAAGCACCTCGTTAAGTCTTAACAGAGAGAAATAAGTCATTTAGCATCAAATGAGGGAACGTTGAGGTGACTGTGGGGATCATAAAACGTTTTACAAGCTTTGAAATGAATTATTAACTGCATTCCTGCACACACACCTCTTTAAAGGCATCGAGGAGGTCGCCCACGGTCTCCTTTTTGTTCAGATCCTTCATCTTCCGCTTCTTCTTTGGCACAGACACAGCAGCTGAAGGAAGGAAGGAAAACACAATGACCCTCAGATCAACACAAACGTAACCTGAGAGAAGATTCAGAGATATTAACTACACGTATTATCATGTGGTAACTAGAGCTCTACGCATATTAACCTTCCACAAATGAATGGGTATCTTTTGGCATCTGATTAATTTGTTGACAAGATAATCATAATGTTTGTTGCCCTATTTACAGTCTCACATAGGCACCAATATTCATCTATTTTGGTTGGTCCATGTGTGCAGAAACGGCATATTATACTTTTTTTTGGATCACCTGCATTCATACTTAAAAAAACTTCAATATGTCCAAAACTCAGCTGCCCGCTTGCTCACCTCCACCCGACGCTCCGACCACATCACCCCCATCCTCCATGACCTCCAATACCGGCGGGCCAGATCTAACAGTAATTTGAAATTATCCTGCGGGCCGAAATTAAATCCACCAAGGGCCTGATTTGGTCCCCGGGCCTCGAGTTTGACACATGTGCTCTAAAGAGTCATCCTGGTATTGGCTGAGAAATTGGTGCTTCCCTATAAGGTTAGTTTATTTGTATAGCACATTTTAATAAGCGATAAAATACTGGCTGCAGCTAAAAGTGAAATGATAAGGCACGGTTAAAGGATCTTAGGATATATATATATATATATATATATATATATATATATATATATATATATTTGTTGGTAGTGGGTTACCCTTAGGTCTACGATAATGTCGACTGGCAGCTTTAGACTATTCTCAGGAATTGTCAATGTAATGCCCAGCTTTTCTTTTTTTTTTACTTTCTCTTGTACGCCACGTAAAGGTTTCGGGTACCTACTTACTGTATATTGTGTATGTCTTTATTGTAACTAAAAGAAAAAGTCAAAATAAAGTATTATCTCAGGATAGGCTGCATTAAAACGAAAGTTTTTTTTAACCTATATATATAAAACTATAAACCTATAAACTTACCTTGCATAGTAGCTTCTACCAGGGCAGGGGGGAGCGTCTGTGGAGGAGGCGGAGTTTCAGTTTCCTCCCTATCCTCTTCTGTGGCAGGGGGAGGAGTCAATTCCTCTTCTGCTGTGGCAGGGGGAGGAGTCAATTCCTCTTCTGCTGTGGCAGGGGGAGGAGTCAATGCCTCTTCTGCTGTGGAAGGGGGAGGAGTCAATGCCTCTTCTGTTGGAGGGGGAGGAGTCGATTCCTCTTCTGCTGGAGGGGGAGGAGTCGATTCCTCTTCTGCTGTGGGAGGGGGAGGAGTCAATGCCTCTTCTGCTGTGGGAGGGGGTGGAGTCAATACCTCTTCTGCTATTAGGGGGGGAGGAGTCAGCTCCATTTCTTCAACACTTTCCGCGACAACGGGTACCGTTTCTGCAGGATCTGGCACCGGGGATTCTTCAATAACCTCCACTTGAGTAGGAGCGAGGCATTCTTCTTGCTCTTCAGTTTCGACGGGCGCTTTCTCCTCTTCAGGTTCGACGGACATCACCTCTTCCTCCTCCTCTTCCTCGACGACAAGCTCAACCGGAGTCTCCTCGACAGGTGTGGGCTTCTCAACCACCGGAGGAGATGAAAGTGGGGTTTGGAGAATTGGAGCCTGAGTGACGGGGGTTTCTACCACGTCGCTGATATCGGGTTCGGCGATAGGGCTGTCGTCTCTCTCTGTCGTCGTGCGTGCGGTAATAGTTTCCGGCACCTCTGGATCTCGAGGGGCCGGCAGTGGGAGGCCATTGGGGAGACGAAGCTCCTCTGGTTGTGCAATGGGAGACTCAACAGGGGCCTCCAGGTGAGCGGGGGGCACCACGACTGACGGCTTTTCTGGCTCCACTTCAGCGACACCGTTCGTGGTAGAAAGAGAACAACGAGGCACATCTTCTACTACTTCTTTCTGCTGCTTCACCACCACCACCGCGTCTTTCTTGATTTTTGCAGCGGATCGTATCGCGGCAGGGAGGGGGGCAGGGTAGGCGGGCACTTCTGGGGCAGATTTGGGAGATGGGGTGGGGTCTCTGGTAGGCCGAGGAGCATCCATTACGTCTGCAATAACAGGGGCAGTTGGTGCAGGAGTGGGAAGAGGGAGAGTTTCGAGAGGGAGATCTTGAGGGGGTTCAGAGGGAGTAGTGTTCGTGTCAGAAGAGGCAGATTCTGTGAGGAGGGGTTCGCTTTTAGCAAGTTCAGGGGTTTTTGACGGAGGAGGGGGCGTAGGTCTCCCTCTGTCATCTGGAGGGGACAGAAAAAAAAGATGTCAAGATGTTAGAAAAGTATCACTCGTCTCCCAGCTTGAGCTTCAATATCGGGATAGCTCATGCAACCCAGAGACTTTCAATACATCAAACGCTTTTGAATGTATTGTCAATTTGGTCTGTCTGCCCTGTATCTATTTTATGTTTTGTTATTTGTACTGTTAGAGTATTCCTTTGATTCCTTGTAAGGTGACTTTGGGTGCCTTGATAGGTGCCTACAAATATGATGTTTTATTTATTTATTTATTACATGTATTTGTGATCCTCTCCAGAAGGGAAGGAGTCATCACATACAGAGACTAGTTCCTGAGCAGTGTCCTTCACATGCTGATATCCAAGAGAGGGAGTCACACAGTCTCAAGATGGAGGAATAGAAAGCAGTATTCAATGTTTACTTCAGATTAGCTCCACGTCAGAAATGAGCATGCTTGATGTCTCTCTCCATAGAGGCTGAATCATCATGTTCATCACATAGCTATCATCTGCCTCAAACAGTCCTGATGCTCTTCTAGGTCATCACACATCCTGCCAGTCTTCAGAAAACAATAATTTTATAGTTAATATTGGATTTATTGTCATGGCTGAAACTTAATGTTTTTTAATAAAAGTTAATCTGCTGATTATGTTCTCGTTTAATAATTTGATGTATAAATATGCATATATAGTAATACATGTCCATCCCAGTTTCACAGAGTCTAAGGAGAAGTATTAAAATGGCTGGTTTCGTCAGTCCAAATAACAAAGACTTTTTCTTCCACTATTTTCTGACATTCTATAGACCAAATAACGACTTGAGAAAGCATTCGTCAGTTGCAGCTCAGTCAGATCTTGTTATATCGGCAATATTAAAACAATAATTGTGAAATTGTACTTGTAAAAAGTCCTGTGTGAACTCACCAGGTCTAACCAGCGCTGCAGCAGATGTGACGCTCTCACCGTTCGCCTGAACCGTCGGACTGTCTGATAACTGAAGGAGACACAAAACACACCACAAAGAAAGTAAGAATTACATCACCAGTGAACACAACACTAACTGTTCGAGCCAGTATTTAGTTTTTATAAGAAAGGCCAACTAATCGTGACGTCTGTAGTCAACCAGAGTATAAAAGACTACATTTCCCACGGCGCCTCCTCTGAAAAACAGTTTCTAACCATCCAATTACCCTTTAAGTTATCAAGTTATATTACAGGGTGTACGCAGGAATCCTGAAGTCACATGTAAGACCTTTTAAGACCCTTTCCATACAGACCTCATCGCCACTTGGAGTTCTAACCGGTTGCCTTGGCGACACACTTTACCTCACATTGACTATACACAGTATTGATTGTCCTTCCTCCTTATCTTCCAACCATTTGGACGCAGACTTGCATTTCCCCATAACGATGTTGCTTAGCAACCGGCGTAAATGGACCTCCGCGCGCTGTCAAGCAGTGAGCGTGCGATGTCCTGTTCAGATGACGTCAAACCCAACGGGAGGCCATCAATAAACTCCACAGAATCACACCACACTCCTACGCAACAGGGTTTCCGTTACCGGTTTTAGCTGGTAAAATTGAATAAAAACCGGTAAATTCGAAACCTGCCGGTCAAAATGTCCGATGCTCCGATCGATCGGCCGCCGATCATTATCGGCCGATATTCACTCTTAATAGTTTAATCGGTGCTCTCTATGAAGGCCGATCAGGAGAGCTGGATCTGATCGATATGGACATACGAGAGAGAGAGAGAGAGAGATATATGAGAAAGCTAGAGAGAAAGAGAGACGAGAGAAAGAGGAAGAGAGAAAAGAGTAAGAGAGAGAGAGAGAAAGAGAGAGAGAGAGAAAGAAGAAAGCAGAGAGAGAAAGAGTAAGAGATGAGAGAGAGAGAGAAGGAGAGAGAGAATAACTGACTTCATCACAAGTAGTTTCTTTGAATGTAATAATGATATTGTTTGTGGAATCATTTATTGAAAAATGAATCGGAACTTTTCGATCTGTTACGATTATGAAACGCCAGCAATATAAAATGACGCCCCAGTAACTGAGTTTTTAACTCAGCATATCCGGTCATAGTCCGGTGATTACCTGCCAACGGAAACTTCTGCCACACCATTCTTATTATTATTGAACATGACCCGGTAAGTTTCAAATCTGTCCGGTAAAATAAATTCCGTTCGGACATTTGACCGGCGAGAAAAAAAATCGTAGCGGAAACCCCGATACGCAATGATTACATTCAGGCAGACTGTAGAGCACGACCTCTGTGGAGCATTTATATACTTATTGAAAACAAGCTCCAAAATTTAACGCCTTGGAAAATGCCGTTTAATAGACTTCATCCATCAACTTGTTAAGACCCCGCGGACCCCCTGATCATCTAAAAACCATCGGTGGCCAAGCAGCTTTTCAAACTGTAAGTAATATAAAGGAAAGACAACGAGTTAAAAAATGTCCGTTCAAGGCGTCGAGTGGCTTGATAGAGAAACAAGGAAGGATGCCACGACGCTAATGCTTCCAAATGGAGTAATTCACGTTGCTGGATCTATGTAGCACATGTGAGAATGACTCGTATATCAGCGTGATCTTCGACAGGTCGTAGTGCTGCATGTGTTCGAGGAATGGAAATCTGCAGCATTCCCAGTTACGCCGTAACATATGGAGCGCAGGCAAGTCCATTCCTGTCTTATATACAAGTGCTACAATGGACTTAAGCTGACGTTTACACGGGAGGAACGTTTTGTATTATATATATATTTATAAAACGGACAAGTCAAATCAAGCAATCTGATTGGTTCTTAGCCGTGATATACTGAGCGTATACCACGGGTAGAATTGTAAGTTACTTTTCACAACAAATCAGTATCCCTCCGCGTCTGAGAAAAACAGTATACCGTCGGGACGAACCACGCCCCTTAGCTGTGATATACTGAGCATATACCACGGCCTGTCGTGAGCTATTGCTTAAGTATATATGTGTGTATATACGATTTGAATATTGCAGTAACAGTGTCACTTTGGATAATTGGTGTTGTAGGCGTCTTCTTTCAACATGATGTCTACTAATCCTCGACAGATAAACCAACAAAATACCTGAGCGCTTAGTCTTTTGTGGTCGTCATGCAAGTTTAAAAAGTAAAAGCAACATGACAGTGAGTCAGTCATTTCACTTAAATGTAGTTTCATAATTTGCCTGAATCGTTTATAGAAGTTGATAATCAAAAAGATATTCAAATGAAATCAGTTCTGCAGTTCTGCTGTTCAAATACAACAAATAAAATAGAGAATGATAGTAACATTAAAAAGTGCCATTTTCTAAATTCACAGTCTTTGAGGTTGACATTGGGACAAACATAATGATATTTTACAAACCCTGATTTACGTATGGAAAGTAGGGCTGCACGATATATCGCGTCGTGACGATAATCGTAGTCACATCGCAATTTAAAAAAACGTGCGATATTAAGTAGGCAAGTGAACTCAAACACGTCATGTTACAATTCTTTTGCTGCTTGCTACAAAAGGAAAAGTCGCGCGGCTCTCATGTCGGGGCACTTGAGTGAGTGACCTTATCCTCACACCTGTATCTACTTGTCTTTTTATATTTTAATTATAACTAATGCTGTTGATATATTGTGATTTTAAGGCTGTCTATTATCATCGGGACAACAGCTGGAAATTAGCCATGTTGGCTAAAGCTGCTCCATTTACTGTTTTTGTGACAGTTCATCGATGGGGACCGTCCACGACACTATGAATAAATAAACTACCAATCACAATCAAATCTCCAAAGCAAACGGACCCGGGGATTAAAAGGTAGAAACACTGAATGAAGTCGTTTCCTGTGTTTCTCCAGGGCAGTTCGGCGCTGCTAACCGAGCAGCTTGTTACTCCGGTAACTTCAGATCCAGACGTCCGTGATTAAAATCCTTCCTCCGGTTAAATATAGTTAAAAAGAATACCTATTGTTTAGCATTAAAGTTCAAGAAAGGAAAAAAAAAGTATGTATGTTTTCATATCGCAGGGGAGGAGAATATATCGCAATGTCAGTTTTTTCCAATATCGTTCAGCCCTAATGGAAAGTGAAAGAAGCATACGACTCATAACACTTCGATTTAATTGTTTAAGTCATCTCTGAGTGTTATAGCAGTCTTACAAGTCACCATGATAAATAACATTGTGTAACCCATACAGTAGAATATATAAGAAAAGAATGATTTGTAGTCAGTCTTTAACCTAAACTCCTATTTCTTAAATGTACATATCATTGTTGTAAAGGTTTACAGGAGCAAAGTAGCAGCAGATGTTAAAGTATATGCTTTTAGTATATTGCCTAAATACAACTAATTGGTTGTTGAATTAACAAAAATAAGGTAATAATTGTAATGCTGTCAAAATTATCCCGTCAACGGCGGTAATACATTTTTTTAATTAATTGCGTTAAAATATTTAACGCATTTAACGCATGTGCAGAATGGCCCGCCCCATACGTGCCACCAGTGGCAGCGCCAGGGTATGGCTGGGGTAGGCTACACCCATACCAAGAAATGGCTTAGCCCCACCATGACACATGATGTTAAAGTAAGCAAAATAAAGTCTGCCAACTCGCGGAGTAAATTGCACAGACAGCAGTTAGTAAGATTGATTTCAGTAGCCACGGTTTTGAAAACTTTTGTCACGTAGTGATCGTCTTCTCAATAGAACATCTTTGATAATGTCTTCTGGCCAATCAGAATCAAGATAACGGCGTGGTGTTGTTGTAGGAAGTCCCGACGGAGAATACTTTTGCTGTAGTACATCTCTATAAACATCGATACAGCATTACGTGTTGATAGAAATCAACACGTAATGAATTAAGACCCCACGGTTTGATGATTGATAGGTGTGTGGGCTGTCTTTCATTTTGACACAGAACATTTTTATATAAACATACTGTATGTTAAATGGATATATCCGCCTTCTTTCATTTATCTTTCCATTCCCAACAATATACATAAAGAAATGGCATATTTTGGACATAGTTCGAATGGTGATTAATCTGATTAATGAATTTTTAAGCTGTGATTCATCTGATTAAAAATTGTAATCGTTTGACAGCCCTAAATAATTCACAAAACAACAATAAGATGACAATTATATTCCAACTAATCGGGCTATTAAAACCTTCCAAATTGACACGTGTTGCAGCCCCTAGCTTAAGTAAAAAGCATAAGCAACATGACAGTGAGCGAGTCATTTCACTGAACGTACATTTTACAAATTTGCCTGAATCTTTTTACGCGTCTAAAAATCAAAAGGTGAAACTGAAGCTGGTGTTTCTGCCGTGTTGGCACTTATTGAAGCTCACCTGTGGTGGGGTTGGGGTCGAGCCGCTGCGACCCCCGGACATAATCTCATCTGTAATATCCCGACCTCCTTGGTTAGGGTCTCTTATTCTGATCTGTGGAGGAAAAGGAGACGACACGTATGGTTACCGGTGAATCCGTGGGTGAGAGTTAGGAAGTGATCATGCGTCAGGGAGACGACTGAAGCATGTAAGAGAATGCCATCATACACATTTCTATTCAATACAGAATAACCTGGCAATCTTTCATGTAATAATATCGGCATGGTAACACTTATAATACACGCCTCAGTCATGTGAAGCAACCAATGTACACATGAAGGGAATAAGAGCAACCGGATTCGAGGTGAAATTCAATATAATCCATTATATAATCTGGATGTGAGTGAAGGACAGTGTGAAAGGGTTCTGAGGACAGCAACATGTAAGAGTAGAGTTCCCATGATGCAACGCTTACATTGTCAGCCCTTTTCGGTGACTGGTCGCTGCCCGATTCAATGAAAGCTAAATATCGCACATTGTGAACACTGAGGCACGCAGGGAAAAATCCAAATTCCTCGGCTGCACACAATGTGCATCCGTCTGATTGTCACCAGAAAGACTTGTGTTTGGATTTACATTTTTTTTTAAACACACACACACACACACAGAGAGAGAGAAAGAGACACACACACACACACAGAGAAAGAGACACACACACACACACACACAGTCACAGACAGACACACAGAGAGAAAGAGACACACACACACACACACACACACACACACACACACAGAGAGAAAGAGACACACACACAGAGAGAAAGAGACACACACACACACGCACACACAGAGCGAAAGAGACACACACACACACACAGAGAGAAAGAGAGACACACACACACACACACACACACAGAGAGAAAGAGACACACACACACACACACACACACACACACAGAGAGAAAGAGACACAAACACACACACACACACACACACACACACACACAAGAACTAATCAATTACCAAGGAGTGCCATTACATTACAAACACATGTTCTCCTTTTTCCTCTCACTCTCACTCCACATACTTAAAGAGCTGT
Organism: Pseudochaenichthys georgianus; assembly: GCF_902827115.2. Classification (NCBI taxonomy): domain Eukaryota; kingdom Metazoa; phylum Chordata; class Actinopteri; order Perciformes; family Channichthyidae; genus Pseudochaenichthys; species Pseudochaenichthys georgianus. The sequence goes on from NC_047515.1 coordinate 42,308,465, forward strand.
CATGCTATGAGCCACCGCTGCTAAATCCACACACACACACACACACACACCGGACAATTATTCAACTGGAAAAGTTTACAGGCCTACTGTTGGACTTTAAGAAACATTTGCTCGTCGTCACTGACCTTTCAAATCTACACCCCCCTTCTCCATTTCCCAAGCATTACTAACCTCAACAGGCCCCTCTCATCCCGGGGCTGTGGGTTCAGTGATCCAGACGCTGGACTTTAAACTCCACAAAGCAGCAGCTCCACAAGTTTTGTAACTTTAACTCCGCATAGCTCACACACACATCTACACTTCGCCTGGGCCTGACTGTCAGCACGCCAGCCAGCTCGCTCGCTCGCTACTTGAATAACTGTCTAAGCAGAACAGGGGAGGAAAGAAAAGGAAAAAAATAGGATAAAGCGAGTGGCCTTGTAAAGCTATGGTACTGGAATGTGCTGCCCCTCCCACAGAGGCTAACAGACAGTTAAAGGGGCCGGGGAGTGAACGAGGTGCAAAGGAGGAGGGGGGAGGGGGGGGGAGAAAGAAAATCAAATGAGCAGCAGCTAGCCGAAGAAACTCCCCCTTTCCCTCATTCTTTGCCCCGTCATCCTGCGGGGCATTCCTTGGATAGATCTTCTCTTTTTTCAAGCTCACCCCTTTTAGAGAGGAAGGGGAGGGTCGGTTAGCCCTTCCGGCTCAAAAGGGGGAGGAGGCGATGGCCACGTGGAGCTGAGCTATGTGCTGACATGTCCTTCAACCCCCCCCTCCTCCTCCACCTCCTTCCCATGGGTCTTTTTCTCTGACACACAGAGCAGAAACGGGGGCAATTTTGCAGAGACTTTTGACCAGCTTGTTACAAAAGGGAGACGAGTGGGGGAAAGGGTCGCCGTTAACGCTGTAAGGGCAAGAACGGCCGATGTGTCATCAGAAATCATTTCTAACTGTTGCTAGATTAGGTCAAGAGGTACAAACTACACTTATAACTGACGAAGGACGCATTTTAGGACTTTTGACCGTAACCAGAAATGGTGGAAGACTGTGACAATGTTATCTGAAATCTGTTCTGACGGCCCGTCCACACTACAGCTTCAAAAAGAAGCTTGGAGCTGGGCGCGTCTGAAGCTCGACCAACAACCAATCACATGGATCTCCCGCCCCGGACACACGAGCAGCGGTTTGATTGGCTCGAGCTTGTACTGGCATACGATTCGATTGGCTGACGCTTCCACCGAAAGCTTCAGAAGCTTCAAAAGTTGAACGTTGCTCAACTTTTGCAGCCGCCAGGAAAGCTCCGCTCTGCTTCCCACAATGCAGTTCGGCGAAAAGTGACGTCCCCCCATTAAAAGCGAATGGGCGGACGCGTTGGAAACCGTTTTTGAAGCTGTCGAAGCTGTAGTGTGGACGGGCCGTCACTGTGTACAGATTATCTCAAACAAACTATAGTCTCGCTTTTATTGAATCGTCAGAGACGTTATGGAGCTTATAACCGACAGTGGATGTGTTTTAGGAGTTCTTATCCGTGTTGAAAGGACATGTTGAATGGTTTTAAACTGATTTGATCTCATGGTTTATTCCGCGACAGTGTGTGAAGTCCGTTTCATTCTGAATCGATTGACAGAACATTTAGAAAAGGCATCAAGTCACAGATATAGAAACCCTCATGCTTGCTCTGCACTTGTTCCATTTGTTTGATGTGTCTATTGTCACGTTTTACGTCTTTCAACATGCTGCTGTGACCAAAAGAATATATCCCTAACCTGAGTTCAACTTAAAGAAAATGCTAATTGGCTATTTAAATGGTTCAACCGGAGGAAAACTGATACAAGTACACTAGGGTTGCAGAATTAATCTAAATCTCAATATGGACAAGAGCAATATTCAATTTCAGGATGCACAATATTCGTTACAACTCGCGTTCAGTTATCCTCGGGGGAAGGAGAGCAAACATCAGGGTGGTCAAACACCATTTGTTACAGCAGCACAAGTCCTAAAAAAGCCTCAAGAAGGGAGTCGACCCTAAAGGACACGGCTCAGGACTGGAACATGCAGGTTTTACGTCGATCGGCATCTCCCTTTTTCCAATGGAGATAATCACAACCAATCTTAGGCGAGATCTGATCATGTGTTCAACCTCACAAAAGACCCTGTACATCAGGGGTGTCAAACTCAAGGCCCGGGGGCCACATTCGGCCCGCGACTTCATTTTATGTGGCCCCACAAGAGCTTGCAAAGAATATAATATGTTTATTATACGGTTACATGCTACAGAGCACGTTGCCCATAAACTACATGTCCCACAATGCATCTGGAATATGACTTTTAGATTTAGATTTTTATTTCAAAATGTCACTTCTATTTCTTTTATCTCCAGAATTTGGCTTTTCTTTTTAAATCATTTTGGGACATACGCACTGAAGAGACTTCTGCTTTCAGACGTAGTTAATTATGAAGTTATTACCCTATCCGATGATAATCCAATGCAGAGGCAATGATGTAATATCATACATTATTTTATATATATTTTTTTTATATAGTCTTAAAGTTACAATCGGCCCTTTGAGTGCAACCATAATGCTGATGTGGCCCGCGATGAAATTGAGTTTGACATCCCTGCTGTACATCGTCAGTGTGGAGTTAACCGCCCCATGGGAGCAAGGCCGGATTAGTGCCTCCAGGGGCCCCTGGGCACTCATGGCCCCCCCCCCCCACAATCCTACCAACATGACCAATATTTAGAATTTTCAGTCAATGTGGCATGTCAAATCCCACACCTATTTGTCAAAAGCAGGGACGCAGCCACATCGTTCAACCAAAGTAGGCCTAGCCTTTTGCCCTTTCTGTCAAAAATCACAAGACAAAGATGGATAAGATCTCAAGACAGTGTATGGCTCAGGAAGACCAAGGTAATATCACTCAAAACCTCAGAGCAGCACCCCATGTAATGCCAACATATGACTGGCTGGCTGTACACGAGGAGTTCTATTTGTCACAAACATCGAGAGTAATAAAAGTAAAATATGTAGTGAAATTGTGTGGTTGCTCAAGGGTGGGGCTGTGATTCGGCTATACACCGCCGCCGCGTAGTAATAAAGTTACTGAGTGTCATTTAAAAGAATGTATGATGAGTGAGGTTGTGCCCGAAAAAACATCAGCATTATGGTTGCACTCAAGGGCCGGTTGTAACTTTAAAACTATATAAAAATATACCATACTTTTCGGACTATAAGCCGCGACTTTTCCCCCCCATTTTATTTGTACAGCTAACGGCCACTAGGGAACCTCCTAAATCTATGGATTTCACAGGTAAAATTAACCACCTTTAACACTACGGGCTCTAGGACCGGTCCGCGCCCGCCACCTCTAAGGGGCGGGCTCCAGCAGGAAAAGCTGGAGGCCGGAAAAGAGTGAGACAGGTAGCGCGCCAAAGTAAAAGTGGAACCGAGAGACAGAACGAGAGCAAGACAGACGGACAATTTAGCTGCTGCGGCTCATATGCAGGTGCGCTTTATAGTCCGGAAAGTACGGTATATAAAATAATGTATTATATTACATTATTGCCTCGGCGTTGGATTATTATGGGATAGGGTAAAAACTTCATAATTATCTGAAAGCAGAAGTCTAGGGCAAATAATTGGAAGTCTTTTCAGTGAGAATGTCACAAAATGATTTTATATTTTAAAAAAAGTGACATTTTGGGGGGAAAGTGAAAATGTAATAAAAAAAAGTGACATTTTGAGCAAAATTCATATTTCAGATGCATTGTGGGACATGTAGTTTATGGGCCACGTGCTTCTGTAAATCGGCATGCAAGGGGTTTTACATTGTGTGTGAGGGAGCAGTTGTGTGACCTAGACATTGGTCGGGTTATAGCATCAGCAGGGACCAATGGAAATGGACCAAAGTCCACCCTTAGGTGACCAAAGTGGCTGATAAGCAGTCGAGTCACAACGTGAGAGGGTCCTGACATCATGCACCTCCTGCAGCTTATCCCTGGTAATGGATTATTAAGGAATGGACACTCTACTAAGCCTGAATGATGTGTCATCTCTTTCAAAAGAGGAAACATTGGATTGGGAAACAAATGAAGATGGTCCCATTTAAACCTCCAAAGAAAACGTAATCAAAATTGTGGCAGAAGCTTAAAGCTAGGTTTAGCTGACATAAAACACAACAGGGCACTATTAAAAGAAAGATAGTTCAACTTTAAAGTGTCTTTTTTGTGCGGATATTGTTTAAAATGACTCCCTGAATGTTTTCAAAATCTATCAAGATGACGATAAAATACACTTTCTGCTGCCATAATGTAGTCAGCCATTTCCCTAAGCTTCAGTTCTGCTTGTGTGTCTGCTGCGAGGGGGACCCAAGTTCCCATCAGCAAACACACGTGGGTTTGCTATCCTGGCTCCAAGATGGTGGAATGAGCTCCCATTGACATCAGGACAGCAGAAAGCTCACACATCTTCCAGACTGAAAACTCATCTCTTTCGACTCCACTTTGAGCGATAGAACTGCTAACAGAGCACTTATATACTAACAAAGGACTGGCTCCTCTAAAGCCAGTTGAGTAGCACTTTAAATGTTTGGCTCTATGAAACCTGATGTACTTTATGATTCTGTTTTCTTCAAGGTTGTGTCTTCCTGGTCGAACGCACTTATTGTAAGTCGCTGTGGATAAAAGCCTCAGCTAAATGCAATGTAATGTTTTCATATAATTTAGATTTAATGAAGCAGAGTGCCAGCATTTCAAACCAACATCAAGAGGCGCTTTCACAACGCAGTACTTTTCCCACAAAAGGTTCATCAGAACTCTTTAGTTCTCAGTAACTAAGTACAGATCGCGTTCACACCGGAATGAGTCCCTAAGGGAGGATTAGGCAAATGAAGCCGCTGATGTCACTTCTTCTTCTTCTGCTTTGGGTTTACTGGCAGGCCGCAAACCACTTCACGGCATATACTGCCGCCCGGAGTCCCCGGCCGGAAGTCCCCGGAGTTGGGGAAGGCTTCAGTAGAAGCTGCTGGGACTCCCAGCAGCTTCGACTGAAGCCTTCCGAGTAAATCGCCAGAACGCCGACACCTCCTCATCTCCACCGCTCCCATGTTTTATTTTGTGTTGCCATAAGTTAGTCTCTCTGCGTTTCTGCGCTGGGCTAATGGGAGGATAATAAAATGGCGGCTTCACAACACTTTGGTGTGGTGTGGCGTGGTTTGCAATCCGCCCAGCCAATCAGACACAGGAACCTTGTTCTCCCACGAAAGTCCCTGCTCTCTAGCGGGGACGGAAAAGGGGGTGAAAAGGTTCTGATGAACTAACTTTAGTTCTGGCTCTTTTTGGTGTGAACGCGACATTTCGGAACTATATCGGAACTAAAGTGGGAATAGTTTTGTATTTAATAGGTTTTCATATAATGTAGGTTTAATAAAGCGCCAGCATTTCACACCAACATCATATTCCTTTAAAATATAAAAAGGGAGGAGCCATTGGATTCCTGAAGTCAGATAATGACCTTTCACTTCTCACCCTCCACGATGTAGAAAAAGCTTCAATGAGTCCGACTGTGACAAAAGCTCAAAGCTAGCCCAATTTAGTCGATAGAGGTCAAGGAGAGGAAAAACTGGGCAAATAGAGCCACATCCAGATAGCTGAAGTCTGTGCCTCGTGTTTACATTTGAGACTTTTGCAAAACCGTAAAACACTCTTCTAGTTCTAGAAAAACTTGGAAAAAAGTTGCAGATGACTGAAGATTTTAAGACGTGTATAGAAGCGTATATATAGAAGTCTGTAAATGACTATCTTTAATCCAACCAGCCTCACAAAGATGTCAAAACTATGATTACACAAGAGGCACACACTACGGCTTCAGTTCCCTTTCCCACAGATGACGAGGGTGAAATAAAAGAGCGACTGAGTAATGCAAAACTTAACTGTGCAGAAGACTACTTTTCTTATTATAGCCACTTTTAGAGGTTATAAGGAATCTGTAAATAGATTGCTCAGATCTAACCAGCGTTACAGAGAGAACTATGATTACACGAGAGGCTTCAGTTCACAGCGAGCTACCACATACCAGGCCAGGGCCATCTTGCAGAGCCACAAGGAAACACTAGACATACTGTGGACCTGGAATATGTCGTTCAGCCGCTTTCTCTTACGGCGAGTTAAGGTCAAGTTCAACACTCTGCTTCAACCGGTAAAATAAAACCTGCATCAAGAGGGAATAGTCCAGTGACCCCGAGTCCTCTCCAGACGGACTGCAATGACTCTGGTGAGCTGACAACATTGGATTAATGAGGGGAAAGCCGTGAGCAAACAAAACATTTCTTTATACTTGGCTTTTCATTGAATTGTATTTATTCTTTATTTCTTCTGTCCTGTGTGTATTGACTACTGTTAGTATAACTTAGCAACTATTAAGTGTCTTAGTTAATCAAAGTTAAATGTTTCTCCATTATCTAGAAGGGGGGATACCTTGTTAGTGTCGTTTTGAGTCCATGATAGTTTCCTGTTAACGTTTCCACTATGTTAATTAAATATAAGTCAGCAGGGTAGTTCATTCCGATTATGAAATGTTAGTTGTGGTGAGCTAAAGCTGGGCAATATGACACGTCACCACCGCTAAGCTAAAGGAGGCTAATGTTGGGCTATAAAGGAACTACAGCACGGTCACATGACTTCACGTCACCACCGCTAAGCTAAAGGTGGCTAATGTTGGGCTATAAAGGAACTACAGCACGGTCACATGACTTCACGTCACCACCGCTAAGCTAAAGGTGGCTAATGTTGGGCTATAAAGGAACTACAGCACGGTTACATGACTTCACGTCACCACCGCTAAGCTAAAGGTGGCTAATGTTAGGCTATAAAGGAACTACAGCACGGTCACACGACTTCACGACACCACCGCTAAGCTAAAGGTGGCTAATGTTGGGCTATAAAGGAACTACAGCACGGTCACATGACTTCACGACACCACCGCTAAGCTAAAGGTGGCTAATGTTGGGCTATAAAGGAACTACAGCACGGTCACATGACTTCACGTCACCACCGCTAAGCTAAAGGTGGCTAATGTTGGGCTATAAAGGAACTACAGCACGGTCACATGACTTCACGTCACCACCGCTAAGCTAAAGGTGGCTAATGTTGGGCTATAAAGGAACTACAGCACGGTTACATGACTTCACGTCACCACCGCTAAGCTAAAGGTGGCTAATGTTGGGCTATAAAGGAACTACAGCACGGGCACATGACTTCACGACACCACCGCTAAGCTAAAGGTGGCTAATGTTGGGCTATAAAGGAACTACAAGCACGGTCACATGACTTCACGTCACCACCAGCTAAGCTAAAGGTGGCTAATGTTGGGCTATAAAGGAACTACAGCACGGTCACATGACTTCACGTCACCACCGCTAAGCTAAAGGCGGCTAATGTTGGGCTATAAAGGAACTACAGCACGGTCACACGACTTCACGACACCACCGCTAAGCTAAAGGAGGCTAATGTTAGGCTATAAAGGAACTACAGCACGGTCACACGACTTCACGACACCACCGCTAAGCTAAAGGTGGCTAATGTTGGGGCTATAAAGGAACTACAGCACGGTCACATGACTTCACGACACCACCGCTAAGCTAAAGGTGGCTAATGTTGGGCTATAAAGGAACTACAGCACGGTCACATGACTTCGATACACTCGATAAGCCATGTTAGAGATGTTCAGTGTAGCGTTACTGTACCTGTTTGCGTTCCCGTTTGGAAGCGATGTGTTTGCTGCTGTTGAGGCTGCTGTTGATGCTGCTGCTGCTGCTGCTGTTGTTGTTGTTGTTGCTGCTGCTGCTGTTGCTGCTGCTGCTGTTGTTGTTGCTGCTGCTGCTGCTGCTGCTGCTGTTGTTGTTGTTGCTGCTGTTGTTGTTGTTGCTGCTGCTGTTGTTGTTGCTGCTGCTGTTGTTGTTGAGGAGTCGGGCTCATAATGACGGGCGCCGCCTGCACCGGGGGGGGGTGAACTGAGGCTGGGCAGGGTAGTAGGCCGCTGCTATGGATCAGGCAGAGAGAACAATGTAAAGCAACACATACTGACTTAATCCTGGAGCCATAACTTCACACAAACAGGCTGTTGAACACACACACACACACAAAATCTCTCGACAGCAAAAAGTGAGTGTTTACACAACGCATTATGTTCTGCAAAGCACCGTCAGGCTATAGTTATGGTACGTTTGTGTTTTTATCATGTTCCGTTGCTTTTACCTCTTAGAATATTTAACAAATTGTACGGCATCCTTGGGTGCCTTAAATCAAATATATTATTATAGTTAGGAAATCAGTTTCTAGAGTTTATTTCTTGAAGATTGGCTTGAAACTGGAGTTTTATTTTCATAGTAAAAAGGTATATTATCAGCGTTTTAAATGCCATTTTATAATATGTTTCTTAATGTCTTTCATTTTTGAATTGCCTTGTGCTGAACGGTGCTATATAAATAAACTTTGCCTCGTGTTTACACAACAGCATTACAGCGCTAATGTTCAGCAAAGCACCGTCAGGCTATAGTGAGGACATCTGTATCTATAGCCCGAAGGTTTCATTTCTCGATGATTTGCAGGGCAACAGCTGCATGCACGTATTAAAGGTATAATATCATTACAGTGAGGTAAGAGCACGTAGTTAGAGAACTCACTGCCAACTCAGGATGTATCACATGTAAGGCATTGGTTGAGTACTACGCATTAAAATATGAATATACCTGAAATGAACCCAAATTCCTAGATTGCATGAAACTAAAATAACCAATGTTGACATTCGCGCTCGTGACTTTATTCCCGTCACTTCGTAGAGTTACCTTGCACTAGGGCTGCAGGATAGAAGCATCTGCGGTAGGGATGCCAGCGATTATTCGCTACAGTCTCCATAATCGAATATTATTTTTAAAAATCGATTTTATTTATATATATTTTTTTTTTTTAATGTTTTTTTTTTTTTTTGGCTTAGTTTCAACCAAAATATATATAAATATATATATGCTAATAATAGTAATACTAATTGTAAATGGTCATTGGTCACACCAGTTTGTTTTACTGTAAACTTGGAGGAAGCCTGCGTGCAGAGATCCTCTTTAAAATAATAGGATTTTTTCTTGCCGGTCAAATGTCCGGACAGAATTTATTTTACCGGACAAATTTGAAACTTACCGGTAAAGTTTCAATAATAATAATAAGAATGGTGTAGCAGAGTTTCCGTTAGCAGGTAATCACCGGTATAGGACCGGATATGCTGATGTTTAAAACTATATCGCTTCAGTTTAATGAAGCTAAAAGGATCAACAGATCGAAAAGTTCAGATACATTTTTCAATAAATGATTCCACAAACATCATAATTATTACATTCAAAGAAACTACTTGTAGATGAAGTACATTATTCAAAAGTTTAAATTAACTTTGAATAATAACACGGGAGAAACGGATCCTCTCTCTCTCTCTCTCTCCTCTCTCTCTCCTGAAAGCCCGTCAGTTTCTCATGCAGCGCGCTAAAACGTGGGCGGGGCTTCAGGTCAGACTCAGCAGCTGATCTGATCTCTCTCGCGTCCGGTTACACTTCACTCGCGTTTATGTCCATATCGATCAGATCCAGCTCTCCTGATCGGCCCTTTATAGAGAGCACCGATCAAACTATTAAGAGTGAATATCGGCCGATAATAACCGACGGCCGATCGATCGGAAGCATCGGACATTTTGACCGGCAGGTTTTGAATTTTACCGGTTTTTATTACATTTTACCAGCTAAAAACGGTAATTACCGGCTAAACGGAAACCCTGACGCGTACCGTTTTAATACATGATGATGAGATTAATTAAGCTAAAAGGATCAATCCCTCAACTATCGTGATTCACGTTGCCACACGGTCAAAGATAACGCAATTAGTTATTTCTTCCAAATAGTGAAGCCATATTGTTTGGCATTTCCTGTATTGTGAGCTTCCATGTTGCATGTGTTGAATGATTCTAGTCAATATAATGTATAGCAGCGTGGTCAAACTCTATTTCATCGTGGGCCACATTAGCATTATGCTTGCACTCAAAAGGCCGGTTGTAACTATATATAAATACATATATAAATACACAATATATATGAAATAATGTATTATATTATATGATTGCCTCTGAATTGGATTATTATGGGATAGGGTAATAATAACTTCATAATTAACTACGTCTGAAAGCAGAATTCTAGGGCAAATAATTGCAAGTCTCTTCAGTGCGCATGTCACAAAATGAGATGCATTGTGGGACATGTAGTTTATGGGCAACGTGCTTCTGTAAGATAAGATAACATGACAGCAACAGGGTGAGATTGAAAAACAGCACAGATTCACACAGATTAATTAAATGAAGGATAAATCAAAGATAAAAAAAGAATGATAAACAACTATAAAATAAGAAATTAATTAAAATGAACATATATGGATATACTGTAAGGTAGCATGTAACCGTATTATATTCTTTGCAAGCTCTTGCGGGGCCACATAAAATGAAGTCGCGGGCCGGATTTGGCCCCCGGGCCTTGAGTTTGACACCCTGATGTATAGGGTTTTTTGGGTGCCTCTGAAACATCTGTCCAGGGGTCTTTTACAGCGATGATTGTCAATCCAAACAGAATCTCTATCAAAGCAACATGTCAGGGTTATTGACAAAACCATATCAAAATAACCCTAATTTAATACATTTCTCTTCAAATGTAAGACCTTACAGATAGGCCCCTCAGACCATGAAACGGCTCGGTCAATAAACCTGTTGGCAAATTGACAAAAACACCCAGTTTCCTGTTTTATAACCCAAACTGTGCAGCACCTCTGTGACATTACCTGGCCTTCTTACTGGTCTCTGCAGTAGCTATAGTGCTAAGCTGCTCTAAATATATATATGTAAGACCTTACAGGTAGGCCCCTCAGACCATGACGCTGCCAGCATGACCCAGGAACAGAAGATAATCAAAGTTTCCTCTGTTTTAACCCAAACTGTCCAGCGACATAACCTGGCTTTCTTACTGGTCTCTGCAGTAGCTATAGTGCTGTGCTGCTGTAAAAATATATATATTTAAGACATTACGGCTGCCAACATAAGCTACTAAGAGACAGACAAATCCGCACATTAAGGAATGACGCATCAAGGTCCAACTTGTCCATCACTCGGTGACATTACCTGGCTTTCGTTACTGGTCTCTGCGGTAGTTAAAGTACTGTGCTGCTCTAAAATAGATATTTTTCTTAAAATGTAAGACCTTACAGAATGGGCCCCTCAGACCATGACACAGCCTCGTCATAAAACCCCAGAGAAATCCAAGTTTCCTCCGTTTTAACCCAAGCTGTCCAGCTCTCTGTGACATAACCTGGTCTTCTTACTGGTCTCTGCAGTAGTTAAAGTATTGTGCTGCTGTAAAATATATATATTTAAGACCTTACAGATCAGACCATGAAACAGCCTGGTCATAAAACCTGCTGCCAACATGACCGAAACCCCAGAGAAATCCAAACTGTCCACTGACATTACCTGGCTTTTAGCTACAGCTTAGAACCAGTTGCAACCCACTTTCAAAAAGGCCTCCGAGGACTTTTCTTTCCCTTTACCAGAGACCTCTCTTTCTCCCCCCCCCCCACCCTCTCTCTCGCTCCTGCTGCTCTCCCACTCTGCACTGAGTCTGCATTGTTGACCAGCAGCAGCACGGACTAAATATAGTCCAAAAAAAAACACACCGGCTGGGGGATGAGAGCGCAGGAGAAAGAGGGAAAGAGAGGGACAGGGAGGGAAGACAGAAACAGAGAGAGGGAGAATATAAGACGGAAAGAGAGGGAAGACGGAAACAGAGAGAGGGAGAGAATATATAAGACGGAAAGAGAGGGACAGGGAGGGAAGACGGAAACAGAGAGAGGGATAGAACTATAAGACGGAAAGAGAGGGACAGGGAGGGAAGACGGAAACAGAGAGAATATAAGATGGGAAGAGAGGGACAGGGAGGGAAAACGGAAACAGAGAGGGAGAGAGAATATAAGACGGAAAGAGAGGGACAGGGAGGGAAGACGGAAACAGAGAGAGAGAGAAAATATAAGACGGAAAGAGAGGGACAGGGAGGGAAGACGGAAACAGAGAGGGAGAACAGAAGCCAGTACGAGACTTTTGTTTGGACGAAGTCGCAGAACTTTTTCTCGAGATATGACTCAAAGTGCAAAGACTAGGCGATATAAAAGGAGAGGAGGAGGTGGACGAACACCTACCCTCAGAGTCCTCCGGCTCTCGAGAACCCTCGGTTCCCCCATGCTCACTGAATTCCTTTTTCCGAATGCAAAAAAAACTAGACGGAAAAAGGAGAGGGGGTTTTGAACAGAAACCCCCTCTCTGACTCCTTCCTGTCCTCTCCACAGGTGCCCTCTCAGAGTGACTGCTTTTAACATTCAGCCACTCCCTCTTCCAGCGTGTCTCCCTGACGCTCCTCCCTCTGACCTTCCCGATTCCTCCCCTGCCTTTCACTTCCTTTCCTTTCCCCCCCGACTTCCTCTCTCCCTCCATTTCCAGTGTCTGCATGTGATCCAGCCGTACGTACATGTTGCATTGTTACAAAATACAGTGATCAAGTCTCATTAAAACAAACAAATGCTATAATTACTTCATGATTCCTTCACTCTTTTTGGAAAACAGAGAAATGGGTGAGATAACTTTTAAGTCGAGTTATTCTAGTATTTGCAGGTTTTGGTAAAAGCAGCTAAAAATAGATAGTCTTTTAACCATTGCAGGAATGTGAACTTGGACGTCAAGGACACCAGAAGCAAGGTTGTAGTAAAAAGTGGAGAGTTTCACAGTGGAAAAGTCTTACTTTGCACGTATTTTTCTCTCTTTCAAACCAGAGTAAATGGTTAATAAGCCGTGGAACATTTGGATGAGTTTTATTGAGTGTAAATAGTGTGTTTTACTACATTGAGCGAGGGTAACATTGTGTGTACTGTCAATGGAGGCGAGTGGGCTTCGAGAGCATAGTCATTGTATGTTTTGTTGTTAGTAAATATTCGAATAAACCGTTTTTTGGGTTTCCCTGATCGCAGGAAATTCGGGGTGGTCATGTAGGGGCTGCACGATTTGGGGAAATAATGTCATTGCGATTTTCTGACAGATATTGGGATTCGATTTGCGATATTTGTTTTTAAGCGACCAACGGAAGTTTATTGTAAAGTGCGGCCAATGTCTCCGGCTAGGAAGGTCGCATCACGTGCTCCCTCTCTAGCGCCCCGCAGCCGAGCTACGAGTGAAAGAACGAAACTTACATGAAACTTCAGTTGGGTTTGCTTTAAAGTCAAGCTTCAGTTTAAGATCACCCTGTAATAGAAACATGTGATGGAGCATCACTAACCTGACCCAGAAACCATCTAAAGCTCCATTGGAAGCCATTTGGAAAGGGCAGGCACTTTCAAGAGCACTTGGCAGGTGATTGGATCAATCTGTCTATCACCTTCTATCATGGGCCACTTCTGATTGGTTAACAATGGCTGGTACATGTGGAGCACAGCACTTCTGATTGGTGATTGGACACAATAATCGCGATTTCGATTTTAAAAGCGATTAATCGTTCAGCCCTAGTGTCATGTATCTGATAAATATTAAGACCACTGCCGGAGTTACAATAAGTGCATTCGACCAGGAAGACACAACCTTGAAGAAAACAGAATCATAAAGTACATCAGGTTTCATAGAGCCAATCAGTTCAAGTGCTACTCAACTGGCTTTAGAGGAGCCAGTCCTTTGTTAGTATATAAGTGCTCTGTTAGCAGTTCTTTGTTAGTCATTCTATCGCTCGAAGTGGAGTCGAAAGAGATGAGTTTTCAGTCTGCGCCGGAAGGTGTGTAAGCTTTCTGCTGTCCTGATGTCAATGGGAGCTCATTCCACCATCTTGGAGCCAGGATAGCAAACCCACGTGTTTCTGCTGATGGGAGCTTGGGTCCCCCTCGCAGCGAGGGTGCAGCGAGTCGTTTGGCTGATGCAGAGCGTAGAGCATGCGCTGGGGTGTACGGTTTAACCATGTCCTGGATGTAGGAAGGGCCAGATCCATTCGCAGCATGGTACGCAAGTACCAGTGTCTTGAAGTGGATTCTAGCAGTTACCGGAAGCCAGTGAAGGGAGGCGGAGGAGCGGCGTGGTGTGGGAACATTCAGGAAGGTTGAAGACCAGACGAGCCGCTGCATTCTGGATGAGCTGCAGAGGTCGGATGGCACATGCAGGTAGACCAGCCAGGAGGGAGTTGCAGTAGTCTAGGCGTGAGATGACGAGAGCCTGGACCAGAACCTGCGTCGCTTTCTGGGTCAGCTGGGGACGTATCTTCCTGATGCTGTAAAGCGTGTATCTGCAAGCAGTGGGTTTGTAGCAGCGATATTTGCAGTGAAGGACAGGTTGTTATCTCGGGTCACACCCAGAGTCCTTGCAGTCTGAGTCGGGGGAAACAACAGAGGGGCCGATGTTGATTGTCAGGTCAGAGTGGGACAATCTTTTCCCAGAAGGAAAAGCAGTTCAGTCTTGTCAAGGTTGAGCTTGAGGTGATGAGCAGACATCCACTGAGAGATGTCAGCTAAACAAGCAGAGATGCGTGCGACGACCTGGGTCTCTGAGCGGGGAAAGGACAGAATTAATTGGGTGTCGTCAGCGTAGCAGTGGTATGAGAAACCATGCGGGCTAATGACAGATCCGAGCGAGTTTGTGTACAGAGAGAAGAGGAGGGGACCAAGAACAGAGCCCTGAGGGACCCCTGTAGTTAATTGACAAGGGTCGGACTCGGACCCTCTCCAAGTTACCCTGTAGGTGCGGTCTTTGAGGTATGAGGTGAGGAGGGAAAGTGCAGAGCCTGAAACTCCAAGTTCTTGGAGAGTGCGAAGGGAGGATCTGATGGTTCACCGTGTCGAATGCAGCAGACAGGTCCAACAGGATGATGACAGATGAGAGGGAGGCTGCTTTGGCCGTGTGCAGTTCCTCAGTGACAGCAATGAGGGCAGTTTCTGTGGAGTGACCTGCCTTGAAACCAGACTGGAGCGGATCCAGAAGGTTGTTCTGATGGAGATAGCAGGAGAGTTGTCTAAAGACAGCGCGTTCAAGTGTTTTAGACAGGAACGGGAGGAGAGAGACAGGCCTGTAGTTTATAACATCGGACGGGTTGAGTGGGTTTCTTTAGGAGAGGGTTTACTCTCGCCTCCTTGAGACTGTTTGGAAAGTGACCAGAAGTTAGAGAAGTGTCGATGAAATGGGAGAGAAACGGTAGAATATCAGGAGCGATAGTCTGAAGGAGGTTTGAAGGGATAGGGTCCAGAGGACAGGTGGTGGGGCAGGCAGAGGTATGAGGGTAAGAAGAACCTCACATGGCGAGAGAGGGGAAAAGGAGGTCAGTGTGAGGGTGAAAGGAGGGTCAGGTGACCCATCGGTGAGTCAGAAAAGGAAGAGCGAATATCATCAACCTTCTTTTCAAAGTGGTTAACAAAGTCGCTTGACAGAAGTCAAATGTATTTTAACTTCAACACGAAAAAGGTGCAAGAATTAGCATGTAAACCAGTGTGTTTCCGTCGCTACAGATTGCTGCAAATAAATACTGTCATTAGTGCAGAATTAAAATGCCAATTGCAGCTGTGAGTGGATTTTGTCACGTGGGAAAAGGGCTTTTCAGAGAATGGGAATTATGTGGTAAGAATTGTTCTAATCGTAAATATCTTGGTGTATTTTCTGTTTGTTAGATTTCATAACTGCCGAACACAGCAATTAAAGCTGGTCCATTTGTGCTTTAAAACAATATTTACGCAATGACAATTCAATACATAATCATTAGTAATGTGGATATGACTAAGTTAGCAAATATAGAGCTGCTTGAACGGTCCAGATAATAGATTACTTTACTGCAATAAAACCAGGCAAAGACGACACTTATTATATACAATATCCAAAATCTGAGACGATATCTGGTCTTATTTCATGTTAGCGATAAAATATCAATATGTTACCCAGCTCTAATACTACCGAGTCTTTGCCTGAGAATGAACAACACTCGGTTTAAGAGTGACTTGGATTGTTGTGGTATTAATTCACATCAATAGAAAACATCCCCATGGATCTTTGTTAGTAATCATTCAACTTCCTGGGAACTATTAACCTTTGTTTCTAAGGATAAAAGCCAGATGTTAATGTCGTTTTAGTCCGGTGAAAAGGGGCTTCAGAGTGGATTTGATTTGCAGAAAGACTCCCCTATTTCTCCCCCTGAATAAGTTATCCGAGCCACACTGGCATCACAACAAACTACAGGGGAGGGGGTGAGTGTGTGTATGTTTGTGGGGGTGAGTTAATCAACATAAGGGGGAGGGAAGTTTTAAAAATAGTTACCATACTCCGTCAGCACCGTGTTTGTGTCTTCACCTGACGGCTAGAAAAGGACTCAATGGACAAACAGACTGTACCACTTTGAAGACATCAGAGGGGGGTGTTGGGTTTGTATTTTGGGATTGTTACAGTTACATATTTTATGGTGCACATCGCGGGCACAAAGACCATTGATTGCCATATACTGTGCCACTTTTTAACGTCTCTTGAAACAACCATTTAGTAGTTGAGCCACTTGGAAATTGAGAGCTGTGTGTCACTGTCACATGACCGGTTATTTAGGGTCATGTGCTTAAATCACCTCACAACATGACATGTTATTTGCTAAATGAACACGACATGGAGGGTCAATCAGTTGTGCTAAAGTACAGCACAAACACCTAAGAAATACTATTACTGATCCTATATAACGAGCTAATAAACCATGCTACCCCTTTTGATGAAATTTGCAGTTACATTTATTGTGAAAATACATGAAGCTGCAATAAGTGAAATCAATAATAATTTGTAATAATCCCATCTTGAATATTGAAACTGCTCCAAATGCATCATGAAATCTAACATCTGAAAGCACATGTTGCTGTAAAATGAGACTGTTGGCAACACATAAGACTTTATACTCTTATCCAATGTCAGATCTACGAAACAACTGAGATTCATGACCTGGTTTTTATCCACTGACAAAGAAAGTTAAATTGAAGCCAGTTACACAACCGACCTATTTTACCTGCAGCATTTCACACACACACACACCAACAGCCCAGAGACAACAAACAGCTTACTGTGCCAACAATAGAGCGGTGCAGCGACGTCATATTTCTGTCGGCCAATCCACATTTTAACACCACTTAAAATATTGGTAAAAAGGCTGCCAGGGTCATAACAAGGCTATAAAAGAACTACAGCACGGTCACATGACTTCACCACCGCTAAGCTAAAGGTGGCTAATGTTGGGCTATAAAGGAACTACAGCACGGTCACATGACTTCACGTCACCACCGCTAAGCTAAAGGAGGCTAATGTTGGGCTATAAAGGAACTACAGCACGGTCTCATGACTTCACGTCACCACCGCTAAGCTAAAGGAGGCTAATGTTGGGCTATAAAGGAACTACAGCACGGTCACATGACTTCACGTCACCACCGCTAAGCTAAAGGAGGCTAATGTTGGGCTATAAAGGAACTACAGCACGGTCACATGACTTCACGTCACCACCGCTAAGCTAAAGGAGGCTAATGTTGGGCTATAAAGGAACTACAGCACGGTCTCATGACTTCACGTCACCACCGCTAAGCTAAAGGAGGCTAATGTTGGGCTATAAAGGAACTACAGCACGGTCACATGACTTCACGTCACCACCGCTAAGCTAAAGGCGGCTAATGTTGGGCTATAAAGGAACTACAGCACGGTCACATGACTTCACGACACAACTGCCAAGCTGAAGGTGGCTAATGTTGGGCTATAAAGGAACTACAGCACGGTCAAATGACTTCACGACACAACTGCCAAGCTGAAGGTGGCTAATGTTGGGCTATAAAGGAACTACAGCACGGTCACATGACTTCACGTCACCACCGCTAAGCTAAAGGTGGCTAATGTTGGGCTATAAAGGAACTACAGCACGGTCACATGACTTTACGTCAACACCGCTAAGCTAAAGGCGGCTAACGTCGGCCGTGATTACATATAATTATCTCATTAAGACACTTGTTGACTTCAAGAAGAGGGAACAAGAAATGCTAAAATGTCCATATTTTAGGACTCATTCCTGCACACTAGATTATAGACTGAATAACCTTTTATCCGACTTGTCTTGTTGTATTTTATGAAAACATTCAGCTGCAGAATGTGTACTATTGTATCCGTTTTATTGTGTTGCCCCATTGGAGGAGCCTGTGACCTAAGATTTTCCTTGATATATCTAAACTGTAGCTATGTACAAATCACATTAAAAGCCTTGAATCTTGAATGCATCACACAGCTCACACACTGATGCGCAGAAGGCATGACACAAAGGAAGAAATGTGTGTTTACAGCCCAGTTCCAGTGTATTCTACTGCTGGTGAGCTACAGTTTAAAACAAAGACGACACATAGTTCAGATGCCTACTGGAGGAGGGAGGGGGTCGGCAAGTTTGTTTTGTTAGGGCATCATCGAGGGAGGGAGTGATAACACATGGGATCATCTGTTGAGTCACTGTATTAAATACATGATAATCCTAAAATGTTCATAGGTATTAAAAATGCTTTGAGTGTGTTTGAACCAAGCGGCAAACTCTGGGGAACAGCCGGGAAGCCAATACGGAAGTGCCACACACTGCAGTTCATACATGGGCCACTAGGGACTGGCTGCAGAAAGGAGCAATTTCCATAGACCCCCATGTTAAAATGCCCAACTTTACAGCGGAAAAAAACATGTTTCTCTCCCTGGCTCCATACATTTTATTATCGATATAGTTAGATTCCACCTTCATGATTATGGATCTGTGAGTGAATTGTTTTCTAACACGACCCTTTTATTTATATTAGGTCTTAAAGTTTTTGCATTAATTAGGGCGTGGTCACGTTGATGGACACGTACATGCCTCACTGTCAGCTAACAGCAACTTGTCCACTCTGCTAGGCTACAACCATAGAGGCTACAACGTTAGTTAGTCATAGTACTGTACTTGACCCTTTAGCTTTAGCCGTGTTCGTGGTGATTGTGCCTTTTAGGGAATATTGTTACAAATACCAGACAATTAAAATGTCGTGCTGTGCGCTTGAATGTACTAACAGAACTTCCAAGAAGTCTAAAATGATAATATTATACATGTTAACCCCATTCTCAGGTGTTTGTGTGCTTCGTAGTTTAGCTTGTTACTTATTAGCCAGCTAAGGACGTAACCCTTTATGCTATACATTTTAGTTTATGATTCAGCCTTGGGAAAGACTTTTATAGTCGATGGCTATGACGCCCATAATGCTAAACGGGAGCAAATGTTAATACGGGACCCGATTATCCCAGTGGTGGCCGCCGGAGCTAACGAGGCCGCAGGGGGCTAGCTCCAGCCGGCCTCCCGGAGCTAGCCCACTGCGGCTCCGTTAGGTCCGGGCGGTGGAGTCCGTCTTTTTAAGTTGTGAATGACAAGCATTAAGAATAACAAAATATAGCTAATTCTCTTGCAGATGGTCTCATTTGATTATGAATGTAACGTTTATATAGGGGAACTACACTGTTAGCAGTAACTTGGTATGCATGTATTTCATGTTAGCTTAGCTTCTTAGCCTGAGCTAGCTCCGTTTACTTCCAGTTCGGAGGCAGCAGGTCCCGCCTCTTTGCCCTTATTTGGAGCAGGCGGGATTAGACGTCACAGTCGAGCCGTTAGTGGCCGACTCCGCCTACTAAGGGCTTCACGGCAACTCTGCAGAATCCTATGGGTGACGTCACGGACCCTACGTCCATTTATATATACAGTCTATGGTCTGTACCTGTTTCACCTAATATTTAATTATACCCAACAGTATTTCATTGACACAATTTGTTTAATCTAATTGTATTTTACATATATGGATACTTACTCCTGCATTAACTTGCACCACTTTGTCACTTGCACTATTTGTATCGCATTATTTTTAGCCTAGTTATCTTAAGTAGGGCTGAACACTTTGAAAAAGAAAAATCTAATTTCAATTATGTTTGACTGATATTGCAATTGCTAAATGAGTCACGATACAAGGGAGAAATTACCTTTTTAATAAACTTTATTCATATTATCAATGTGAAATATGTATTAAATTACCTTTCACAAAAAATGATCAGTTCCAAAGAATGATTTTTTAACTACGTCTGTCGAACACTGTTTGACGGTGGCTTCTCTGCAGCTCCTCAATACTACATAGTTTTACATTTACCAAATATTGCCCTCACTGCTATTGTATATAGCACTAGTCCATTTGACTGTACCTGCTGTGTGTACTTACTCTTGCATGGCTTACTCTTTGAGATAGTCTTTTTTTGTTTCATTAATGAGATTTATTATTATTTCAGTTTCATTTCAAACGATGGCTCCTATGTTGGATTACGTAGCTGTGTGTGTGACAGTGCGTGTGTGTATAGTGTGAGTGTGTGCGAGTGAGTGTGTGTTATCGCCTTAACTAAAAGCAATATCAGAACCCATCAATCTAACAACAATAAGCCTCTGCCGGCAAAACCAAATATTATGTCGGATATCAAGATGGCTCCTATGTTGGATTATGAAGCAACTTAGAGTGTGTGTGTGTGTGTGTGTGTGTGTGTGTGTGTGTAGCTTAGCGCGCGCAGTGTGTGTGTCTCAGGTGAGGCCCAGGTAGAGCCTCTTACCGTAAGTACCATATTCAGCGGGGCTGGTGCCGGGGTAGAAGCCGGGCCGTCCCTGCAGGGACCGGGTACTGCTGGGGGGTCGTCACGTAGGCCGCTGACCGGTACTGAGCAACAGAGGAGAGTCGGGGCATTGTTATTAGAAACAGTTTGGAGGAGCATTAGTACAAATAACGGCAGCCAAAGATACTTTTCCATCCCCTCACAATATACAGCTTTAGGACATTTGAATTGATACCAATCACAGGGTTCCTGCGGGTTTCACCAACTCAAATTTAAGACCTATTTCACGGCAAGAAAGTATGAAGGAAAATTGCTATGAAAGAAGAAATACATCCCATAATTACTTACAAAGTAAATGTATTCATGTTCAATATAAGAACGATGACTGGACATAACAGCATAACAGTACACTGAACTGTGTTGGCGTGTTAGACAAAGTGTGTGTGTGTGTGTGCACACGTGTGAGTGACAAGAGCTATAGTCAGAGCTCTGCTGTCTTGTATGTATTGGTGTTTAGCGTCCACAGCACCTCCGCTTTTAGGGTTGACGTAAACTCAAACGTCGCCCGGAGGTCCCCCGGTGTTGTTGCGGGAGCTGCTGCACTAGCTAAAGGTACAGCGGGCTTCAAACACGTCCCCGTAAATTAGATGTTTTCCAACCAAATACGGTTTGAACTGACACTTCCCCATATTTATTTGTAAGTAGATTCGAAGATACCAAGGTTTCTGACTGCCGCTAGCTGAAGCTTGGTTGCTAGGTTACTAGCTGGGTGTTCTCCGATAAGGGGCCAGGCGAAACAAAGTCAGTGATTACTGGTTCCATGTTGATTTATTTCAATCCAGATGGTTGGGGGGAACTGGAAGGCTCTTACCGTACTGGTCACTTTGCAGCCCGACATTTCCCCCAAAACACATTTAGACGCGATCGCAACACAGAAGTACCTTTCAAATCCCATCATTTTTTAAGACCTTTTCTTATGTTTTTGATCATATTTAAGACTTTTAACAGGGTCTATGCAGGAATCCTGAAGTCACATGTAAAACCTTTAAAGACCCTTTCCATACATTTTAAGACCTCATCGCCACTTCAAGTTCTAACCGGTTACCTTGGCGACACACTTTACCTCACATTGACTATATGCAGTATTGATTGTCCTTCCTCCTTATATTCCAACCATTTGGACGCAGACTTGCATTTCCCCATAACGATGTTGCTTAGCAACCGGCGTAAACGGACCTTCCGTTAAACAAGTACAAACCACAGACTGCCTGTGTCATGGCGAATACAGGCGCTGGTTATTTATGTCTGTAGGCCGTTGTTGTGAGTGTGGACGGTCGGAGCATATATAACGTTAGCTTAGCCAAGCTCCATTCAGAAAACACGCATTTTAAAAAAGGTTTTTTCGCCTGCCGTCTGTCTGCAGACTTGTCAAAGCATTAATTCATGGTTTTTACTAACCGGTATCAGTATGTTGTTACTTCGGCATCATTTTGAAACGTGTATTACAATTAAAATCACGGTCAAATATGTTCATTTTGTTTTAGTTGCCAGCGATTCTCTCACTAGTTTAGCATACTCAGCCCGGTTGTTGGCCCGGAAAGAACCTCGATTTTGGAGAGCCAGAAAAACTGTGAAAAAGTACCCGCTAGTCGGAACCACGCCGAGTGGAAACGCAACAAAAACAGGCTCTGGCACGGCACGCTTAAACCGCGCTGTAGTTGAAATGCGCCAAAGGTAAGCTAGGTAGGCAATATAAGGCTTAGTCATCTTGACAAAATAGTCTTATTGTAAAGTGGTACCCACAATTGTACTCGTTATTAATAGTACTTATATAAGTACTTATAATCAATATATTAATAAGGGATTTCAATTTTGACGGACCGATTCTATTTTAACGGGGGCGAAAGAGACGGGTGAGCGATACAGGGAGAGAAACACAGAAGAAGAGATGAAAGCGCGGCAGAGAGAAGCGGAGAGGAGAGTGAACAGGCGAGTTAGCGGCAGGGAGAGACACATCATTACACATGGCGCTCTCTAAGAAGAGGAAAGTGGACAGGGAGAACAGAGCTTTGAACCCTGAGTGCACTCATTCATGTTCATCCTGCCCACTGGGAGCACAGAGTCAGTGTCTCATTTGTTCAGAGACCGTGGCGCTCATTAAAAGAGACCAACACGCCACTATGAGACAAAACACAAAGTGTTTGACCAAACATTCCCTCTCAAGTCAGAACTGAGGTCACGACAAATGAGCAGTCTCAGAGCCCAATATGATCAGTCCACCAGGATCACAATTAAAACTAAATATCGTTCCAGGGCAGGCTAACCAATGAGCTAACCCAGGCTAACCAATGAGCTAACCGAGGCTAACCAATGAGCTAACCCAGGCTAACCAATGAGCTAACCGAGGCTAACCGATGAACTAACCGAGGCTAACCGATGAGCTAACCGAGGCTAACCGATGAGCTAACCGAGGCTATCCGATGAGCTAACCGAGGCTAACCGATGAGCTAAACCGAGGCTAACCGATGAGCTAATCAATGAGCTAACCGAGGCTAACCAATGAGCTAACCCAGGCTAATCAATGAGCTAACCCAGGCTAACCAATGAGCTAACCGAGGCTAACCAATGAGCTAACCGAGGCTAACCAATGAGCTAACCGAGGCTAACCAATGAGCTAACCGAGGCTAACCAATGAGCTAACCGAGGCTAACCAATGAGCTAACCGAGGCTAACCAATGAGCTAACCGAGGCTAACCAATGAGCTAACCGATGAGCTAACCCAGGCTAACCGATGAGCTAACCCAGGCTAACCAATGAGCTAACCGAGGCTAACCAATGAGTTAACCCAGGCTAACCAATGAGCTAACCCAGGCTAACCAATGAGCTAAACCCAGGCTAACCAATGAGCTAACCGAGGCTAACCAATGAGCTAACCGAGGCTAACCAATGAGCTAACCGAGGCTAACCAATGAGCTAACCAATGAGCTAACCGAGGCTAACCGATGAGCACCTGCATGTGTGTGAGAATGGCCCTGACACCATTTCAGCCCAGATTTACACTCCTGGCAGGACAATAAGCTCGAGCTCAATTCTCGCACTGAATTTAAACAAAGTGAGTGAGGGGCTGCAATATAAGAGGGAAAGAAAGAGAAACCTTAAAACTGTTCACTTGTTATGATGTGTAAAGACTAGTGTTGTCACGATACCAACATTTTGGTTTCGATACCGAGTCAAGAATTGCGATTCCGATTCTTTTTCGATACTTTTCTTAAAAAAAGGGAAACACGGAATATCGGCTTTAAAATTAGGAATAACAGATGATTTTAGCAGTCAGAACAACTAAAGCAGCAGTGTTACTAAGAACAGAAACGCCAAAGAGTCACATCTAATAGAAATATATAAAAGCATTTATTTTAATTGTGTAGCAGTGAGTTTAACATTTTGGCAGCACTGTTGAGCATTTTGAAAATGTATGCCTCTGTGCAACGCTTAGTCTTTCTATCTTTATAGCCACTGGTGTAAAGTAACTAAGTTCATAACTCAACAAGTACTATACTTGGGTACAATTTTGAGATACTTGTACTTTATTTAAGTATTTCAATGTTTCTTTTGCTACTTTGTACTTCTTCTCCTCTACAGTTCAGAGGTACATGGTTGTACTTTTACTCCACTACATGTATTAATACCTTTTAGTTACTTCACAGATGTGGATGAATGATGTGAAATATAACCAAGTGTTGAATCAGACTTTAGTTCACCTGGAGTAAATCCACCAGCTAACCCTGCAGTCTACAAAGTACTTCAGACTAGCTGCACCTTCACCAGCTTTGAGAACACTTTCATGATCAATCATTATAAAACATATATATATATTATTCTGAAATGGACCAAATCTGCACAACGACTACTTTTACTGTCGCTACTTTAATACTTTTACTTGAGGAACATTTTGAATGCAGGACTTTTACTGTAACAGAGTATTCCTACACTCTGGTGCTTCTACTTTTACGGTCGCTACTTTACACTATATTGTGATGATAATACTTTGTACTTTTATTTGAGGAACATTTTGATTGCAGGATTGTTCCTACATTCTGGTACTTCTACTTTAACTCAAGTACAAGACCTGGGTACTTCTACTTTTACTCAAGTACAAGATATATACTTATAACACCTCCGTTTATAGCCTATGAAAAAAACTAATAGAAAACGAAGGCTAAAGCTAACGTTAGCAGATAGTGATGCTAGTTTGCTGGTTAAGTTTGCTCAACGATAATATTGCGACAGAAAAACTTTTCAGTGCACATCACGCTCTGCCGCTCTGACAGGGAGCTCTGCTCTGAACACCTGAACGGCCCGTTCACAGACTTCTGGCGTCTTTTCTGTCAACAAGCCGAGGCGCAGCGGCAGTTGCACTCCCACTTGCAGCCATGCTTCTCGTTTTCTCACATGCTCTGGCAGGCTAGCGCGTGGCCGCGTGCACGAGAGAGGCGAGGGACTTGAGAGGAGCGGGACTGCAGGCACGGCTACAGGGAGTGGAAGCAGAGCGCTGAACACACACGGCTCTTATTAAAACGGCGCCTTTTCACGGGTGTACTTTTCCCGTCATTCTTAAAGTACCGATACTAATGACACGGAGGAATCGTACCGTTTTTAACTGCAGGGTATCGCGGTACCTTTCAAGTATCGGTACACCGTGCAACACTAGTAAAGACTGATATTGTTCTATAATCGTCTGAAACTGTCGAGTCATGATGTGAAACGGTTAACAAAGAAAAGGGAAACTCAAGCTGCTGCTACACTTTATTTTATTTATCTAAATTAAGCACTTTTAAGATGCACACATTTTCAAAAGCTATTTCATTTATTTTATTTGTAAATGCAGTCCGAGAGGAACATTACACATATCCACAGTATTTACTGTATATCTGTTTAGTTCAATGTTAATTGACAATACATATTGTCGTTTATTAATTGTACTTTCTTTATTTGATTGGCAGTCAGCTGTTGATTACATGCAGACGTTGATAAAGCTACAGGTCACTTCAATATATATCACACTACTTCATGAAGCAAGTTAGACATTTGATGTTCCGGACCTTTGCATGGGGACATTTCCCTCTAACTGGACCTCGTTGAATTTAATTGAATACCCCTGTAATATAGCCTTCATAATTAATACAAATGGAGAAACAGGTAGTCAGTCAATAAATATTTAAGAAAAACATCATGATTAAACACATTTGGGTTTATTGTCAAGCACTGAATGATATGAGTAAACGGGGTGTCATGTGATCGATCCATACACCATGCAGCATCACATCTTAAATTCCTCTCACCTGTCCAGGTATGAAGTAGGCGGGTCCCTGGGGGGTGCTGGGGAAGGGGATCTGCTGCCCGGGGATCATCATCATCTGAGAGCCGGGGCCCGCCTGGTAGACGTGGGTCGGTGTGACGGGCCGGGGGCCGCTGTTGGGAGGGATGCCCCGAGGACCCCCGTTAGGAGGGAGGCCGGCCCTGTTGGTGTAGTAGGGCTGGAGGGGAGGAAGGGAGGGGGGGGAGGAAGGGAGGGGGGGAGGGAAATGAGCAACTTTGTGTGAGTCTCCATCAGTGTACCATAACAGTGTATATGAAGGATCTTCACTAAAGCATGGATTCACTTAATGTATTCCCATACAGGGAGAGTAGGGGCTCGGACAATCGGGACCCCCTTGAAAACGCCATGGAGCATCTCAAGGGGGGGGTATCCTAATAAATACATTTCTAACAATAAAAGAGAGTATGATAAATATATATTATTAACACTTCTAGAATTGAATTTCCACATGTAAGCAAGATATTCACTTGTAGGCAGAGGTGGGAAGTAACTAAGTACATTTACTCCCATACTGTACTTAAGTACAAATCTGCACAACGATTACTTTTACTTGAGGAACATTTTGAATGCAGGACTTTTACTGTGATAGAGTATTCCTATACTCTGGTCCTATACAGATCTGAGTACTTCTACTTTTCCTCAAGTACAACACCTGAGTACTTCTACTTTTACTCAAGTACAAGATCCGAGTACTTCTACTTTTACTCAAGTACAAGATCTGAGTACTTCTACTTTTACTAAAGTACAAGATCCGAGTACTACTACTTTTACTCAAGTACAAGATCTGAGTACTTCTACTCAAATACAACATCTGAGTACTTCTACTTCTACTCAAGTACAAGATCCGAGTACTTTTACTCAAGCACACGATCTAAGTACTTCTACTTTTACTCAAGTACAGGATCCGAGTACTTCTCTCACCTCTGCTTGTAGGTGAAAAGTTACTTTGGATTGGTACTTTCACGTTTAACGCTTACATTTTATTTACTTTTTGAAGTTTTAATTTCAATGCCAAGACTTTTACTTGCAACACGGTGTTTTGACAGAGTGGCAAAAGTACTTTGACTTAAGTTCAGGACCTAAAGAGAGGAATAAGCGATTCTCAGTACAGCAACACGTCCTCCCTGCAGCACCAGCTCCTGGTTCGCCCCGAGCCTGCGGCCGGGCTCCGGCTGGAGACATGTTGGCGCAGAGATAAAGCAGCTCATGCTAATTCATTCACAGCTTCCTCATTTGCATCCTGCTGCAGGGCCGGGAGGTAACCTCGACAGCCAGCAGAAATCACAGGGCCAAAAAATATATATATATATATATATATATATATATATATATAAACGGCCAAATATTTGACACGCTTATTAAGATGGTGGGAAGTTACCTGTAGCGACCTGAAGCTTCCCTTCAGCAGCACACACACAGGGCACACACAGAGAGGAGGAGGAGGAGGAGGGGAAGAGAGGAAGAAGCACCACAATCAGTTAGAGCAAAGCACCCGGAACCTTCTGTGCCAAGCGGCGAATTAACGAGCGGCATGCAGAGCTGTGATCCACAACAACAACAACAACAAGGCCTGAAGACTGTCAGGAGGTGTAACTCTGAGAGAGGGATTCCTGATCTAAATGTTTACTTAGTTAAATAAAGAGAGGAGAATTAAATTGTCTGTTTTTAAATCAAATCACTTTGTTATTGTGATTAAAAAGCATAGTTTAACTTGAATACATTCGGATATGAAGAGTAGGGGAAATATTCATCAATAAATGCCACTTCTAAAATCACAATATTTCCTTGATAGTAGGGCTGCTCAATTAATCGTATTTTAATCGCTTGCAACGATTTTTGGGTTTTTCAGTTGAATTATATTTAAAGTTCAGGGTAATCAACCGTTAAAAACATACCGTTCAAATAGTTTTTCTCCAATAGATTGATGTTTTCAAAGTAAATGGATAATCGTTTTTAATAATCGTGATATCAATTATTGACCCAAATAATCGAGATTATGATTTTTGCCATAATCGAGCAGCCCTACTCGATAGTTAAGAAACCAATATTACAATACAACAAACCATCTTAAATAAGGCAATTAAATATCATACAGTCTCCCTGCATACACCCTGATGAACTCAAAAACCTCTTTTCAGGAATACAGTTAAACCTAAATGTAGCTAAATATTTAATGTGTAATCTTTGACATGTACTCGAGGAGAAGGTAAATCCATCTTCTGAAATATTCAAACACATTGTTGATTAACTATCCTATCCGTAGGCACGGGACGACGTGAGAAAATCCTTGCAGGAATAATTGTGATTCCCCTTTTCTCTAAGTCGCTTAGGATGTTTATTTTAATAATGGAGATAAACCACAATCAAACTATTGTCAGTGTTTACTAATCCTATATCGTCCCACCACTGGATACCAATGATTAACATGCTGTGTCATCAAGTTAATGTTATAGTCTTGGGGTTAATCAGAATGTCTAGTATAAAAAAAGTCAACGTTCCCTCTTTCAGTTCCTAGTTGGGTGACCGATTAAGGAAACTCTTGTGGTAAGTTTCCCCATGGTTCATGTTGGAAAATGTCCTTAAAAGGTTGTCCGCACATTGTATTGAAAGCAGACATAGGACCTTTGAATCTTCTCCACTGTTTCTAACATGTGTTAAAGGATAGTTATGGCGCATTTCCACTGCAGCGCGGTTTAAGCGTGCCGTGCCAGAGCCGGCCTGTTTTTGGTTGCGTTTCCACTTGGCGTAGTTCCGGCTAACGGGTACTTGTTCACAGTTTTTCTGGCTCTCCAAAATCGAGGTTCTTTCCGGGCCAACAACCGGGCTGAGTATGCTAAACTAGTGACGTGAGTGGCTACAACTACAACAAATGAACATATTTGACCGTGATTTAATTGTAATACACGTTTCAAACTGATGCCGAAAGTAACAACATACTGATACCGGTTAGTAAACCATGAATTAATGCTTTGACAAGTCTGCAGACAGACGGGAGGCGAAAACCCTTTAACATGCGTGTTTTCTGAATGGA